>NW_026863566.1:0-196892 GCF_026571515.1 Ruditapes philippinarum
GGGAAAAAAACTTAAAGAAGTAGTTGTCTAGAATTCTAGAAACCTACAGATTTAGGAAAATATATCTAAAATAGCGCTTATTTGATCTTGAACTAATATACAAAATTCGTATTAGATTTTCAACTACAAATATCATATTGTATTGAACTACTACACTGTTTATATTCATTATTAACACAGGCACGAATTAGATATTTAACTACAATATATATTAGATTTTCAAAAAATACAGTATAAATTCGATAAATAAACTACATGTATAGTATCGTATTCGACATTAAATACAATACCCTACAAAGCGAACCCTGTTTGTATCTTTTAAGATCATCTTTTTTTATTCTACTAACGTCTAAGTGTATATAAAAAAGCTCAATTTTGAATTTCAGATATTAAATCATGTTCAATTTTTTCAGTTCAAATTCATGGGGAAGCTTATCGTGCCTTTTAGCGTTATCTGGGTATGTTGTGTCACGTGGTCTGATATCTAAACATTATGAGTTTAATGCCAACCTGCTGTTCAGGTACATAATATATATCTTAAAGGAGCTTCATTGAGGTCATAAAACGGGAAAAATATGTAAATATATAATAAAGAAATATACTAACCATCTTTTTCGTCTGTTGCCTTTTGGCAAAAGTACAGTTGTAGTAATCCGGTATTTTGAGTATGCAAAAAAGGAAAAATAATACAATTTATATAAAATTTTGCTTACTTCACATTTTTTTGCAACTTTTCTTCGTTACGCATCTAACGGTGTTAAAAACAAATTATTTTAAACGTTATAAAATTCATGTTTGCCCTTCCTAAAGATATAAAAGTTTAATCATTTCTGAGGAATATTTTGCCTTTAAGATCGATTGTTTTTTGCCATCTAATCCTGTGTTGTGTAATAACAAAATGGTTTTAAAAATGCTTTTCATTTTTCGGTCTTCATGCGCAATTAAAGAAATTGAATGAGCACATTATCTGAAACTTTGCACATTTAAGTTTTTGGTCCAGCTCCAATGAAACGGTACTCATCTCTTTAGGCATTGAAAACTTTGCTTTGGCATTGTCGCCGTGGGTTCTTTCTTGTGTTCCCTTCAATGTAACTCTTCCAGATTAAAATTGTGAAAGTTTGGTCAATTTCTAAGTTGTCCAGTCAGACAAAGATCAAGTATAAGCAGCAAAGAAAAATCCTGATCACACAGCTTCGTTATAAATACACGAAAAGTGACGGATTTTTTTCGAACTTATAGGAGTTACATATAATAATAGTATAAATATTTTGATCCAGTTTCAAAAGGGTTCGAATTACTTAAAACCTATATTTTATTCGGATTGTACCACTTTCATAGTTTAAATGGGTTTGGACATGATTTTTTCCCTTTTTTTTTGAATTTTGAAACTCAAATCATGAAGTTCTCTTGCTATTGATGCGGTTGCTTTGAATAACAGAACAACCAGCATTTAAGTATGAAATTATGATAGGTAAATTATTAGTTATATTTCAGCACAGATATGGATGATATATTTGAAATATACTTTAAACCTTGGTCAAGGATAGGACCTTATGTTGTAGGAATATATACCGGATATTTATTGTACAAAACAGAGTGTAAAATAAAATTCTCAAAGGTTGGTGCAATTATAATATTTGAGCCTCTTTAAAAAGGAATTTTGCTTAATGAATTCATGGTGGTGGTGTTGGTAGTTTTCACTCCGGATCAAGCAGTTAGTCACATTGAATTTACCAGAGCACAGTTCAGCCATTACATCGTTCCTGGGCAGGCTATCAAGCAGGTTGCCTTCACTATTGCAAGGAACTGATAATTTCTGTACATGCCAGAGCAGAGGTACAGCGCGAATAACCATAGAAAGGATTTCCTGATCAGTCACAGCGAGTGACCTGTGACGTCCAGGAATCGAACCCGGATCGTCCGATTCACAGTCCAACACTCTACCTGTGCTAACCAGGCGGTACTATTGTAACTAATGAATTCGTGGTTACGCCTTTTCCATTTAACCATGTTTAGTCTGGACAGTTTTATAAACATATAGCCCCTGTTAGATTTTTCATTCCACTGACTCTTGTTATATTCCTTTTGCAATTTAATGACAGAATTTTAATGTGACCTGAACAAATACCCTCGTATCAAGTAAATTTTTACAAACATGTTTTTCCCCCACTGATTGCAGTTAATAAATTGTGTTGGGTGGGTGTTGGCTACATGTGTCGCGATAGCCGTGGTATATGGCCTGTACACACCGGACGGTTCAACGGATAAATTAAATGTGGACATGTCCGCCCTGTACAATGCCACTGCAAGAATAGCATGGTCCCTTTCCGTTGCCTGGGTCATACTCTCGTGTGCGAGTGGATATGGTGGTAAAGTTATATATATTTTGCATTTTTCTAACTGTTACCGTTCCCTGTGAACTTTAACACACTTGGCTCGGAATATGTTATCTTCTTTTACATTGGTTGAGTTTTAAGTCATACTTGCACTATAAAGATCATAGTTTTGGCTCTGAAAATTTTTGGCTTGAGCATGCACCGGAGTAAAACCATTGATACCGACCTTCCGTAAACAAGCTTTGGCACCCATATAGCCATTTAATGGCTCGAATGTGTTTGAGCGTTTGAATAAACAAATATTATAGAGATATTACATCTTCACCATTATCATTCAGCTTTCATTTGCGATACACTTATATTTTCCAGCAGTCGTAAAAATTTCAGTCAATTCTTATTTAACAGGACCTGTGGACGCTTTCCTCTCATGGAAAGGTTTTGCCCCACTCAGTCGTCTGACATACTGCGCTTACCTGTTACATCCGATCGTCATCACATTACAAGTGTATAGCAGACGAACCTTAGAGCACTGGTCGGACATAGAACTGGTACGTACCCTGATTTTTGTGACGTTTTATCTAGTTCCCATGCAGTTGTCAGTTTAAATTTAGGTAAATACTCGTAGATAGGATATAAGTGGTATTTTAGAGTAAGGCTGTGAAATTTGGGTCCATGATAAACCATTCTCTTATCGGATAGAATACTTATTAATCATCAATCATTTTAATTATTTTTCTAGAAGTGCTTCAAGTATTTCTTTGAATTGATGTCTTAAAATACTTGAACATCTTTAATATAGTCTCATTTTTGCTGCATCTTGTGTCAATTTCCATTCTACATATGCATAATTCCAATAAATACAACTCCAAAGTCTGAATACTTGTTACGCCAATTTCGAGATTATGGTTGAAGACAAACAATCATATAAAACTTAACTGTTCTTATACAGTTCGAACACAAATCTATTTTCGATTCCAGTTTTAATTCTCGTTCAATGTAAAACGAGGTGAAAATTTTGAATTGTTTTATTTGCAGATTTATAGATTCATTGGTCACATGTGCATTACGTATGCATCCGCATTTGTTATATCTCTGGCGTTTGAGTCTCCAATGATTGGACTGGAGAAATGCTTGCTTGGTCGGAAGAAAAACAACTAGATCCTCACGCACTTTATGATAATAATATTTACACATAATGCATCTATGAAACGGATCGTTTACAACATTGTCCAAACAAATGGAACTACTCTGTATTCTGCATTAAAAGTGTAAGAGGAAATGACTGTTGTGTTTGTGTCTCAAAAAAGAGCGTTGGATTCTTGTGTCTATCGTACACGGATGTCCCCACATTCTATTGTTTTTTTGTCAGCCTAGGGATGGACAGCGTGACAGACGGACAGAAAATAGCAAAACAATATTCCCCAACCTCCAAAGAAGTGGGGGCATACAAAAGTCCTTGTCAATATGGTCCCATGACCCTACAATGATAAGTAATATTGATTCTAAGTCTGAGAAGGGTCTTTGAAAGATGCTGCTCTGAGTTTTTCTTTTTAGTTGGGGATTCTGTCGTACCAACACAGTATAGTTCATATGGCGACCTTAAAGCTTTATTGTTGAAGGAAGATCTCAGGGGCTCTTCCGTGCATCATTTCAGGCACGAACGGGTATCCAAGTAGAACCACTGACGTTCAGAAGCTAGGTGGATAGTTTACACACATGAAAGAATCCAAAGTCCCTGTCAGTTCACCATGGACATTCTATTTGAACAGGAGGCTGATAATCTTGTACTTGAACTAACTACACTGGATGTAGTGTGATTAAAGATTTTATTAAGATCTTGAAATACTGAAAGTAGTACATGTCATACCCATTATGTAGAATACATTATGGACAATATCGCCATGATAATAAACGCAATTAATTAAATGGAAAAACCAAAACAACAACACACCTCTTTAAACAAAAGAAACGTTTTTTATTTGTCTATAACTTTGCAACAATTTATTTACAGAAAAGAGTTTTTTGAACTACCAATAATAAATATGTGACTTATAAGCTACCAGTATTTCACAAAAAATAAAAGAGGTAAATGAAAAAAATAACAGTAATAAAAAGGAAAGAAAAATAAAGTAATATCATAAACATATGACACAAAACGTCTAGCACTAAATGCCAAAATAATGAACGAACCTTTAACCTGCTTAATTTGTAGAATGGATTTGTCCATCTTTAAATTTGGAACAGTCCATTCTAAGTTTAAGGGATTCTCATATCAAAATATAAGAACTTAGCTACCAACAGTCACGGATTTATATTACATATTAAGTTGTAATATAAATCCGTGCAACAGTATAAAGCCTGGTCAGACTACAAGGCGAGGCCGTAAAAATCCCTGTCTACAATCATTCGCACTGGCATGCACAAAAGTAATCAGTTCCTTGCAAAAGTGAAGTAAACTGCTTGGTATCCTGCCAAAGAACGATGCAGTGACTGAACTGTGCTCTGGTAAAATTCAGTGCAGTTTACTCCCGTGATCTGGAGGGCAGACTACAGTAGACTACCAACACCATCAGCGAGCGTGCAGGCTGGCCTGGCTCTATACTGGTACAATGTAGCAAAGACTAAACACTTCCGGTTCCAGCAGGTTAAGGGTTAACAAGAAAACATCTATATACATGTATATATACAGATGGTTGTTGAACACATGGACTAATGTAAGTCTTTTTTTTAACCCTAGAAATCTTATCACTGTATAAAGGTTTTTATATAATAAGTTTTCACAGTGTTAGTTAATATAAAATTATATTGACAGATTTCTATTAAAAAACAATTCATTATAAATATGTATTGGACTTTGGCAGTGCTTTGTTCAAATAAATAATTTCAATACACTGAGTTTTGACAGACTGAGAGTTAATTTCATGTTATTGTAACCAGTTTTTGACATTGTTCCATTTATGGAATTTAAGATATTTTGAGAGATTTAATGTTCGGTGCTGAGAATACAGTACACCGAGTTTTAACAGCCTCTTGTTAAACATCTAAATTTATAACATACCCGTGTGGCTTTTGTGCATTAGTAAATATGAAATTGCACAGCCATTTTTTGACGTGACATTATGTGCGTCACACAAACATTGTGTAAAACGTGCAAAATGTTAGCATAACAGCATAAGCACCTAAACTTATATATACATGTGTATTGTGTTGTAAAAATATTTCTCTCAGGCATTGAGACAAGAGCCAGTAAATATGATTATAGTATTATAACCAGTATTTCATTACCCAGACTTGTGGGGAAATTTTTGACATCCCCCCCCCCCCAAAATAACAACAACATACAAAACGGCATGAAACATGTATCAACTAACAACATAATTAATTTTTACATACTCATAGGAACTAAAATTTAGTCTTGTCAATTAATAAATAATGTATATTATATAATGAATAATGTATATTATGTTAGTATAACTTACTTTTAATGATTGAAATGCAAAAAAGAATATGGTTATGCATCTAGTATTATAGTTTTATAACATATTGACATTCTTAGCAGTGCAATCTGGCATGACTTGGGATTTTAATCCATCACCTGCTTAAAGAGACCACAGTGGCCTTTCTAGAATCCTTGGTACTGGATCTAACACCGTACCTCAGTGCTGTGCCAGAAACCAACCCTTTTTGACAGTCATCCTTTTTATGGCTGTCTTGAGTTAAATTGAGTAAATGCAGTATTCAAAAGTAAAGCAGACGATATTTTCCCAGCATTCAAAGGGATGTTGGATTTTTTCCCACAATCAAGCCAAGCCTGCAATTTTCATGTAATTTTGTTGTGATTAAATTCATTAATGCTTCTAAATGATCACACTTTATCCAGATTTATTAGAGGAAAGAGGTTTAACACTTTATATTGTTTTTAGTATAGGACTTTTCTTGCTTAAAAGACTACCATAAATTTCTCATGATCTGTATTATGATTTGAATAACTAAATGTAACACTATACATATTGGGTTACTAAATTGATCGAATGACATGCATGTACAATCAATGACATCAAAAATTACTGAAATATACATGCATCTCGTACAAATATTCAAGCATAAAATACCATGCACAGTACATATGATGAAACTTTAAGTCTATAATTACTTGACAGGGCCCTCCTATCTGATATAAATATGTTATAAACAAACATAGGAGATTGTGAATTAGATAATGTGAATAATATATGTCTATATACATAATATTTCATAAATCACTTTGTTTCTCAGATGTTAACATTATTCAAAGAACACCATGGAAACTGTGGAATATCATGTCAATACTTCTTAGTAATCGAACAACCAAGAAAGAAAACTTATCACTTTTTAACAAGTTTTAAACCTAGAGAAATAAATCTTTTTAATGAGGAAAAAAATCTTTTCTCTCATTAAATCCTATTTCTTTGTAGACCTAAATTTTAACTTGCCATGAAGAGAGACTTGATCCTTTGTTTTTGGATGGATTTTACTTCACACCAATAAACACATTTAATTAGGTCATATGGCAACTTTTCAGCTTTACTGGTGGCACTCTTTCTATAATTTCAGGCACAAACTTAATAATTTATCTAGAACTGTATATCTTTATGACACATAACAGTTTCAAAAGTTTTGAATTAATTTTCATGCATATTTTTTATTGTATTACTTATTTAGTATGGTGAACCCTTCCCTTATTATTACAATCAACAGTTTTAAAAAATTAATAAGTAAATTTAAATGCATAAATGCATTTCATTTATTAATTTAGTACTTTGTACCCTTTTCATATAATAAGTTACAGTTTCAAAATATTTATTTGACATACTTAAATCAAAGATTTGTCTTATGAACAAAAGAAACAAAAAAATAATGGTAAAAAATGACTGAACAAGATTTCATAATAGTTTTTAAACGAACATGAGTATTCATGGTGTAAATAAATACAAAACTAGAAAAATATCCTTTTTTCAAAATCCTTTTACAATTTGTTCAAAAATAAAGAATACAAATTAAATTTTGATATTTTAACTAAAATTTGTTAAACAGAAAAAACATAAATTTTACGACCAAGAAAAAAGGCAAAGAAAATTGTAAGTTTGAGACAATATATATTAAATATGAGGTAGAATACAAAAATAAATTAAACAAAAATGTAAGAAAACAAAATATAACTTTCGAGACATAACTATATTAAATAAACAATTTTACTTTTATGTTTAAAAATCTATCATAAATTTTTCAGAATATGAACTGTTTAAAATAAAGAGGTAATATTTCTAATTAAAAACATAAAGTAAATAACCACAAAAAACAACAACATATTTGTTGACCATAAAACACATCACATCATTTTATATGTACTGAATAACTAACTGTTCAACACAGCTATGTTTAACAGTAATATTTTAGCAAGTTTTGTAAGATAACGAATATTGAAGTTTATATGGCAATATTTTTGCAAATTTTATTACATAAGTAAGAATGATGTTTTTATGGAGTTATTTTATGGCAATATTTAACAAAATGGTTGCAAGATTATAATTTTAATGCTTTACAAATGAACACATAACAACTTAATTAAACAATTAATCCCCCCTAATATGATGAACATGACTGAGACAGTTTTACAGAATATAAAATATGCTGATTCATCAACAGTAAAATGCCAAATTAGCAATATTTCATTTAATACAAATGTAAGATGCTTATTCATAATCCTTATTTAAAATGCCAAATAAGCAATATTACGCAAAGTTAGATGGTAATTTATGATTATTATGTAAAATGCCAAATTAGCAATATTTCACCAAGTAAGATTCTAATGAATGATTATATAAATGCCAAATTAGCAAGATTTCACTTACCGTAGTTAGAGATGCAAAAATTGCCAAATTATCACTATTTCGTTAAGTTAGATTTTATAAAAAAAAATACAAATAAGCAATTTTGTTTACAGCTCCAAAATGTACACAAAAGCCTTAAAACATTATACAACACATAACTATATTACATGAAGAATTATATCTATATGTACAAGATAGGAAGTCATTTATACGATTCCTAATACATGTATTCAGCACAATGATTTTAGGATTTAAAAAATAATCGAGGTCTAATTTTCAACAAATGCCCTACTTTAACTTTAGAACACAATCTCTATATATACATCTGTGTGAATCCTCCACTTAACATCTTTCACAAGAACACAAGATACCCGCTGTCTTAATTAAGTCTGTCTTGTCTTCTATTCCTTGTTTCTGTTGAATGCTGTCTTAATTAACCAGCATCTTTCATTTTTGAAGGACCCTGATTTAACATATTTACTTCCAACTGTATTATTCATTAACGTGATCAGCATTCTAACACCAAGTTTTTTTTGCCACATATCAGGACGAATCATCAAAATTTCAATAGTCTCTTTTCATGATCCCAAGCATCAACACAAGACACCCATTTCTAATTTCTTCACTGAATCTTTAAGCTACATTGATTTAGAATAAATATTATTCTTTAAAATAGTTTTCACAATGCAGCTTGTATGAAAATTGTTCACATTATAGCCATTATCATGCACCATACTTTTATAATATTTTCTGGCAATAATTACACTTAACTTGACTGGATTTACTGTTCCACAAACAATGAACACTAACAGCAGCCATTATTATATCACACAGGTCAGTTTTGGCATTTGATTAGTTTAGTGTAAAACAGAAATATAATACACAATCTCCATCTTTAAGATAACAAATTAACACTTGGTAAACACAAAATTGTTTTTTTTACAATAAAGCCATTTTTTTTCTCTGTACAAGTAATGTTCTGATGGCCATCCTTGCTCACCATACTGGATATGAATATGTAAATGATGACCAGGTACGCAGGTAATGAATGTATGTATGATGGCCATTATATTTCACCATACAGGTAATGCATGTATAAATGATGGCCATCTTTGCTCACCATATGTATAATGAATGCTGAAAAGACCGTCATTTTTTTTCCAACTTTACAGGTAATGAATGTGTAAATGATGGCCATCTTTGCTCACCATATATATAACGATGGCTGTAAATAATGATGGCCTTTTTTTCCCACCATACAGGTAATAATTTCTGAAATGATGGCCATTTTTTTCACTTTACTGTTGATAAATGTGTAAATGACGGCCATCATAGCTCACCGTATGTATAATGAATGTATGAATGTTGGCCATTTTTTCACTATACAGGTAATAAATGTGTAAATGATGGCCATCACTGCTCACCATACATATAATGAATGTATGAATAAATGGTGGCCACTATTTTTCACCATACTGAACACTTGTGAACAGGATTCATTCTGCTACCCAATGGACAGTTGTAAGCCCGAGAAAAGTCTTCAGAATTGGCAAGTGGCAACCTTGCTCTGAAATACAAAGAAGCTAGGATAAATTTTAAATTAAAAAAAAAAAAAAGAAACAAAAGAGCTTAAACCTTCCAATACAATCTAAATTCAGTATAGACTTAAGCTTGAAAATCAAACAGTAAAGTAATGCCTCATAAATACACCTATAGAACCTATATAAAATACTTAATGGAGTGGAGTACTGTCCCTTTGCATTAACATCCTAAACTTTTACTGGATTATTGATAATTATTTTGATAACTATTATTAATTCTAACACTCCTTGTGATTTTGCCTTCGTGGTCAATCTCTACGCATGAGAACTCCAAACCGGTGTTAAATAGCTGATAAACACCGCTCAGACTTGATATTATTTCTTAAGTAAATGTGTAGAAAAGTATCAGAGACATAATCATAATCCGCAATGATAACAATTACCTAATTGGGCCAGGACTGTGAGCTGATGTTCTGATTTTCTCTAGAGCCGCCTTGTCCCTCATGTTACCACACCATATCTGGGCAAAGTTAAGAAAGAACAGCTGGTCATGTGTCATGTCAAGACCAGGTAACAGAGGTTCGGGACCATGCTCTTTCTCCCACATCTTATAGGCCTGCAACAATAGCAAACACTATACTACATTATAAATTAGAATATTGTATGAAAATGTCATATAGTTATGCAACAATAATATTCAAAATTAAACGATTCCCTTACAATATTTTATGATTACATTAATATGTTCACAATTGAACCCTAATAGTTCAGCACTGATTAAAGTAATTCAAGTTTAAGATAAAATATAATGATTATGACAGTATAATGTCCTGGAACTTGCGTGGCATTTGCTTGGCCAGAAACACACACAACCAAATTTGATTTGATGCCAAAACAGCCCAAAAAAGTGAAAACCAATGCCGAGACTTATCTGTACATATATTCTGTGAATTGTCCCTTTTATAATAAACCATACTTTATCCTATTTTAAATATCTATTCAACCCCAAAATACAACAACAATCCTATCAGATTCTTATTTTCTGTCAGGTTTTTCAAGTTGTTCTTCATACTACATAATTTATATGGCAAAATGCTTTACAAATGTAAAAGCTAGATTAAAAGTTACTCACCCTATATGCTTGTTTAAGACCACCATTATCTGCTATATTTTCACCTTGTGTATTTTTACCATCAATCTATAATATTTAGTCAGTACATGTATATAGTTTTTATTGTCAGTTTATTTTCAATATATGCAGATTATTATCAGATTATGGGTGGTTTTATTTAATATTGTCAATTTTATTTGTGTGTGTGTTTGCGTTTGTTTACCCTGGCCACCGGAAAGAGACCATATGGGCGAGCATATACTTCATTTATAACCTAATAATAGGGGAGCTGACATTTCTTTACTTATTGTTATATCCGTACATGTGTTATGTGCATACCATATCCCCCATGACAGGGTAGTCTCTACGTACAACCTCTGCCATGGGAGGAAGATGGGGCAATCCCATTCTAAGTTTAAAAATTCTAAAATTAATTATTAAAATGCACTTATTTTTAAAAATGGCCAAGACGTTTATAAAGGTTACCGTCTTTTATAACAGGTCAATTTACATATAAAACTTAATCAACTGCAATGATATGCAGGGCATAATTCAACTGCTATGCTATGCAGGGCATAATTCAACTGCTATGCTATGTAGGGCATAATTCAACTGCTATGCCATGCAGGTCATAAATCAACTGCTATGGTATGCAGGGCAAAATTCAACTTATATGGTATGCAGGGTATAGTTCATCTACAATGCCCTGCAAGGCATAATTCAACTGATATGCTTTGCAGGGCATAATTTAACCATTTATGTTAGCAGGCATAATTTATGTTAACTTCTATGCAGGACATAATTCAACCATTTATGCTATGCAAGCATAATTTTTGTCAACTGCTATGCTATGCAGAGCATAATTCAACCATTTTTGCTATGTAGGCATAATATAAATCAACTGATATGCTATGCAGGGCATAATTCAACCATTTATGCTATGCAGGCATAATTTATGTGAACTGCTATGCAGGGCATAATTCAACCATTTATGCTATGCAGACATAATTTATGTCAACTGCTATGCTATGCAGAGTCAACTTCTCTGCAAGGCATACATCAAATGCTATCATTCTAAAAATCTTTCAAAAATGCTGTGCATGTTTTACTTACATTGACACCAATCTGTTCTAACTTAACATTAGAATATTGCTCTATAATACACTGGGTTCTATCCTGAAATGCTTGTATAGTTTCATTCTTCCACCACTGCTTCATGTTACCATCTTTATCATACTGTCTCCCTAAAAATCAACAAGAGCTGTCGGAAGGACAGCACGCTCGACTATTCTAAGTGCTTGATAGTTAAAGAGTCTTGATAATGTTAATTTTCTAAGTTCACAAAAGGGCTAGTTTTTTTTTATAAATTCATGTTATAGGCCTTAAAGAGAGTCTAATTATACAGTATTGGCTTGACTATTTGGAAGGTAATGTCACAAGGGTGTTTTATTGAGTATAATAATACTAATTACCTATGAATACATAAAATTGACAGAAAAGGTACAAAGGCTTGTTATTAAGATGTTTTATCAAGTAAATCACTGTTTATTATTATGAATGCATACAATTGTCCCAAAAAAGGCACAAACCCTTCAGTAGTTATGGCGATAACAGCTTACAAGCAAAACTTTACCATGAATTTTTTAAGTTGAAAAAGGGAAGAAAAATCAGCCTAAATGCAAGATAGAATTATGGATCTTTGTCAGTGACCTACAATTCTGACCCTAAATGCATATGTGAAGTTTTAAATAAATATCTTTCATAGTTATTGAGATATGTAAAACTTGCATGTAAACATTAACCAAGAGACTAAGTAGAAAAGGGGATATGAATCAGCCTTAATGCAAGATAGAGTTATGGAACTTGGTCAGTGACATACAATTATGACCCTCAAATTATGACCCTAAGTACATGTGTAAAGTTTCAAGGAAATATCTCTGAAAACCTTTAACCAAAATCTTTAAGTTTCAAAGAGGCAAATAATTCTGCAAATATTGCAGACAGAGTTACGCAATTTTGCAAAATGATGTACATTGTTACTATAAAAACAGTATTGTAAATTTCAATTGAATATTTCAAGCAATAATTGAGATATTTGACTTTACAAAAAAACTTTAACCAAAATTTCTAAGTTTCAAAGGGGCATAATTCTGTCAATATTGTAGGCAGAGTTATCCAACTTGTCAATCTGATGTACCTTATTACTATAAATAAGTATTGTAAGTTTCAATTGAATATCTCAAACAATAATTGAGATATTTGTCTTAACAAAAAACTTTAATTAAAATTTCTATGTTAAAAAGGGGCATAATTCTGTCAATATTGTAGGTAGAGTTATCCAACTTGTCAATCTGATGAACCTTATTACTATTAATAAGTATTGTAAGTTTCAATTGAATATCTCAAACAATAATTGAGATATTTGTCTTAACAAAAAACTTTAACCAAAATTTCTATGTTAAAAAGGGGCATAATTCTGTCAATATTGTAGGTAGAGTTATCCAACTTGTCAATGTGATGTACCTTGTTACTATAAATAAGTATTGTAAGTTTCAATTGAATATCTCAAGCAATAATTGAGATATTTGACTTTACAAAAAACTTTAACCAACGCAGACGCCGACGCGGACGCTGACGCCGACGCCGACGCCGGGGCGACTACAATAGCTCTCATATTCTTCGAATAGTCGAGCTAAAAACGTAAGATTTGAAGATTTTTTTCCAAAGCTAATGGGCAAGATAAAACCTTTATTCTTAACTGCAATACACCTAAAGAATGTCTAAAAACTTCAATTCTGCTAGTTAACTTAGACAGTTTGTCTGTAAGTGATTTATAAATTTATAACCATTGAATCTTGTTTTACAATTACAAAATAATGTTGAATACGAAAAAAAGATTCTATGATTAAATAAACCGGGACCAAGTGAAATTTAAATTGTTTCTAAGTCTTTGGCAGGATTCAAACCCACAGCCATAAGGAGAATGAGATTTTGCCATAATGGGAATGAGATTTCAAGTCAGTTATTCTAACCACTCTGCCAAAAGGACCCAGCTTTAAATCAACCTTTATCCTGTTGGCATCAACTGAATCTACCAAACCAGTGCAAACCAAGATCAGCCTGCATATATGTGCCATCTGGTCATGGTCTGCACTGTTCACTGTACATTCAGTACTTTTGTTTGTTTGTTTATTTGTTTGTTTTAGTTTTTGTCCTTATCTTAACACATTTTTGGTCCTATCTCAGCTGTCGGTCCACTTAATCTGATTTCCTGGATAACCATTAATTATATTTAGCATGTTAAGGGCTAAGATGCTGTATAAACTTACCTTTGTCATCGAAACCATGTGTAATTTCATGTCCAATTACCACACCAATACCACCATAATTTAATGATCTGAAATATAGAAATACAAGGTACTTTGTCACAGTGGTGAAACAAAAATAAGATAAAGCTGATTTCTGTACTTTATTCATATTATTAGAAAAGCCAAAATAAATATGCTTTAGACTGCTTTACTTAATCAGTAAGTTGAACTGAACTGAGCATTACTTGCATAAGTTTAGCAACTGGTTTGTGTTCAGCACAATCATAACTGAAATCTCCCATAAAAATAGGCTTCTTTGATAAGTTCAGTCACTTTAAACTCTTTTGAATAAGTTCCAAAAGAGTTAATAATTTAATAATCAAACAGAATATGGAAAAACAGAATCTCTAAAGAGCACCCAATAAGGCAAATTGAAAATGTTGCAGGCACAGTTTGATTATGCCTGTTTATGGATGCTAGTCGAATTTGAAAGCTACTGCAAATCTCTTGCTGAAGTACAGTAAGTTCAAAGTTATAAGTTATCAAATGGAGCAGAAACCTGACATTTTTCTAAACAATATCACAAGTTAAAAAATCTCAGACCAAAACTGCCTATCAATACATGTACCTCAATAAACTATAAGCATCAGTGAATTTATAATGTATTTCTTAATTATTTCAATAGAAATTATATGAGCCTATTTTGAAAAGTTAACTAAAAATATTTCTTATATAATAAGAAATAATTTTGTGTACTTACTTTGGAAAGTATTCACTGTAGAACGGTGGCTGAAGCATTCCAGCTGCAAACACTGAAATAATAGTCAAACAAATGAGCCGCGTCATGACAAAACCAACATAATGGGTTTGTGACCAGCATGGATCCAGACCGGCCTGCGCATCCGCGCAGTCTGATCAGGATCCATGCTGTTCTCTGAAAAACCCTATTACAAGTAGAGAAACTGATAGCGAACAGCATGGATCCTGATCAGACTGCGCAGGCTGGTCTGGATCCATGCTGGTCGCAAACCCATTATGTTGGTTTTGTCGTGACGCGGCTCAAATATTGAAATAATAGCTAATTAAAATACATAGAGGATATTCAAGTTTTTTCTATAAATACATGATTTATTTTCATTGAGTGTTATGAAAATAAATATTTCATGAGTGGCGGTAGCCACGAGTGAAATATGGTAATTTTCATGCCACAAGATGAAAATAAATCATGTATTTATAGAAAAAACTTGAATTTTCTATTTATTATATACATTTTTCTCTTTTTTGACATTAAAATTTAAAAGACTTTCCCTTAAATTTTGTGTACTAGCAGAATTTAAAAGAAAGTAGTCCGGCAAGACACCAGTGAAAATACAGAAAATATGTTTCACTGCAGTGAAAAATAAATTTTTACAGTGAAAATACGGAAAATGACAGTACACATTTTATTTCATCAACATTTCTCAATATTTCATTTATAAGTATATAATAAAGTGATATATTTCTTGGTTGGTTTTAAAGCGGCCTTTAGCTTTTCTAAAGGTTTAATACATGTATATTATTTTTAAACCATTTCATATAATTGTCAATTCAAAAGAATTAAGGTGTAAAATGAAATTTGCCTTAATAAAATACATAAACAATTAGGAAACCCCTCTATACCTCTAATTTACCAGTGTGCTCTCTATATGTAAATTAGTAAAGCAGACAATTTGTTTCCTGATCTTCTATTTTTAGAAACAAACATCACTGGTGCCCTAAATGCATAGAATAAGTAAGTGCTCCTTAATGTACCTACAGTCTATAAAAGTCATGATAAGTAGCACCGATAACATGATTGGTAGCATAAAAACATATTTTCTCTCCAATTTACCTTCTCACAAAGCTATCTTTCAGGATCATTTAGAAACAGTTACAAGGTCAATATAATTCTATGTTATTTAACAATTATAAATGAGGCTTACTGTTTGCTAATATCGTTCATTTATGTGTAAATTAAAATTCCAGCAGCAAGAGTTAACAAATATTCCAGTGGGGAATGTTAACAATGCCTCTAACACAAATAAACATATGACACGATGATAAAAGTTTACCTATATCAATTAGTGTTAGGATTATAAAAGGCGTTCACTACAGCTGGGTCCTGCTCCCATCTGAAATAAACAAAAAAAAAAGAAACGTGAAATGTTTGTAAAACATGCATGCCCCTAAATTTTACCAACTACCTACTAAGTCTGAAGACTGCATGCCAGCTTTTGTGGGGAAAAAAACATCATCAATTGACATACTGACCTCAAAATCAAATCTTTGACCTATTGAACCTCAAAATAAAATCTTTGACCTACGGAACTCAAAAATCAAATGTTTGACCTACAGACCTCAAAATAAAATCTTTGACCTACTGACCTCCAAAAATCAAATATTTTGACCTATTGACCTCAAAATCAAATCTTTGACCTACTGACCTCAAAAATAAAATCTTTGACCTACTGACCTCAAAAATAAATCTTTGACCTATTGACCTCAAAATCAAATCTTTGACCTACTGACCTCAAATCAAATCTTTTGACCTACTGAACCTCACAATAAAATCTTTGACCTACTGACCACAAAATCAGATCTTTGACCTACTGACCTCAAAATCAGAGGAGGTCATCTACTAGTCATGACCAACCTTATACATGTTATCAAATCAGAGAACTGTAAGTCAAAACTTTCTCTGTATATTTGGTCAGACAAGCTTTTTATTCAGTGACCATGACCTAAAGAATCAGCAGGGATCATCTATAACTCATGATCAACCTGCCAACTAAGTCTGAGGGCTATGACCCAATGTGTTTTCTAATTATTAGTCAGACAAGCTTTTTTATGGTTAATGTCACAGTGACCTTGACCTTTCGCCATCAGAACCTAAAACCATTAGGCTTCATCTTCAAGTTATGATAAACCTTCATATTACATAATTACCATGATCATAGCCAATGAGTTCTCTAGTATTCAGTTATTCAAGTCTATGGACTGACCAACCTATCAACCAATGCACAACATGCTAATTTATATTCTTCAACTTCAACAAATAAAATACTTGAAGAGGCATGAATGCCACAGATTTGTAGTTACTCTACTTATACTGGAGGCAAAGGTATTACTTTAGATACGGTAACCATATATCACTTTTCATTGAATAGCACAAAAGTGTCACACTGACTGTTTATTCCATGTTCAGTGACAAAAAAATCATATTCTGTAAATATTTCCAATTGAAACATCATTTTCATGTATAATGTAGAATTCTGCTTATGACACAGTTAGAGACATGGGTAGTAGTCTGCATTTACCGATGCAATCATTGGATAAAATCTCTGAAATTAAATCGACCCATAACATTTTGATTTTTGCACTGTTTGAATTCCTTTTCGACTACACATGTACCATTAATTTATAAATATTTGTTACTTGAGGGTTATAGGTGAAATGGTAAAACATGCACTTACACATCTTTCTCCACCGGTTGTCTAAATTTAGCCATTGTTCTGTTAGAATCATATCTCTCTACTCGCAAGATGTTCTCGAAATATTCATCTGGTTCAAAATGCAGCTGAAATAATAAAACCAACCAATCAAAATCCATTTTTTCCTGTTTTTTTTTTTTTTTTACAAACCAACTGTTTTTGAATTTGGAACCTAAGGGGATTTCAAGATAAAAACAAGAGCACCGCATGCAATGATAATGTTTAACTGTTTAAATTCAAAGTTAAGAAAAGGGGCAGAACTCCAAAAATATTGCTTTCAGAATTATGCCCCTGGATTACAATTGCATCGTGTCATGATAAGCAAGTATTCCAAGTTTTGTGTTGATAACTTTTAAAATGTTTGAGTAAAAGACTACATTAAAGTTTTTGCATGATGATGACAACTAAACTGCAGCAATCATAATAACTTGACTTTTCCCTCCAAACTGATGAGCTTAAATTTGTGCAGGCTGGCCTGGCTCTATACTGGTGGCAAAGGCAAATCATATTTGGTTCAAGCAGGTTTAGAATGAAGTAGAATTTTGAGATCTAATTTTAAAACAAGGTATATGACACATCCTTCAAAACTGAGGAAATATTGCTTGTATTAAAAAACAAGTTAAGAGAAGTTAATACATGTATTTTTACCTACACATGTATTTCTTTTAATGTAAAGAATAGGAAACTAACTATATTTCAGTGTGAGATGACTGATATCTCACTGAGATATTTTCTAGTACCCTATCAAAGAGCATGAAATAAATTCTTATACCCAGTTAAAATTACCCATAGGGAAAACTGAAACTAAGGTCTTACTGTCTCAAATTTTTTATCCAACTTTTCTGGATCCAGTATAAAATCTGGATATCCTATTCTCTCCTTTATTGCAGTAGCCTGAAAATAACAGATGTTAAACAATTGTTCACTTGAATGTAAAATATCTCCCTTCATTTTCAATATACAATTATCTCCTTTTTTTATTTGGTATTTCTCCATTGTTTAGCATAGACCTTGAGTTTTGACAAATGTCTTAAGCTTTAAAATACTAGAAAATACTATATTAAGTGCTTTCTATAAATATAATTATTTTCTTTATGGCAACCAATAATTTTACCTTCTCCCTAGCAATAGTCTTAGTCCACAGTGATCTTACCTTCTCCCTAGCAATAGTCTTAGTCCAAAGTGACCTTACCTTCTCCCTAGCAACAGCCCTAGTTTCATTATCCATCCAATCATTCTCCAGCAGTAAGTCTATGAACGCAGCTCTCAGGTTAGCTATCATTTCTAAAGCCTAAAAGAATACATTGCAAGGTATTTTCAATGTTATACATACATACATCATTTTGCTTTTACAAATCTTATATGGACATCCAATTGTTTCATCAAATTATCATTTTTTTTTCTTTAATAAATTTGTTATTGCACCATAATCATGATACATCAACATTACTTCAGTCATTTGGCTATGAACCATTCAGAAAAAAAGTTTTGTGCTCAGGTGAGCTACAAGTACACCTGGTTGTTCTCATTTTATCATGGTAATCTTTTAAGACATTAAATGTTTTAATAAAACCCCAAAAAGTAAAGACCAAATCACATACCACATCTTTGCTTTCCTTCCTAAACTTTTCATGTACAAACATGGCACCTGTAGCCAGTCCTAGCCTCTCATTGAGATATTCTACACATTTATTCCATCTTGGTTTGTCCCGGATCACTCCCTGTTAATAGAATATAGATCAGTAAAATATGCAAGCTTATAATGTCATGTTAATTTTTTTAAACTCTTTTTTATTTGTTGTGTTTTAGATGCACCAACACAGTATAGGTCATAAAGTGACTTTCCAGCTTTACTGGTAGAAAAGGATTTCATGTGCCCTTCTGTGCATTATTTCAGGCACGAACATGCACCTGAGAAGAACCACTGATGTTCTGTAAGCTAGTTGAATAGCTGCCTTGCATGAAAGAATCAAATATCCCTGGGATTTGAACCCATAGCAGTGAGGGGCAAGTGGTTTGAAGTCAATGACCTTAACCACTAGGCCTTGGACATGAAATATTTTGGTCTGGAACTTGTATTTTACACCAGAGAATTTTGCTGGGTAAGGAATGTACAAGACTGGCTAACACCAAGTTTGAAATGTTCAGTAAAATCTATGAGAGCTTACTACAAGAAATTGATCAAGATATCATAATTTTTATAATATGCCTCTTTATACTTCAAGCATAATTCCACAATATGTAAGAAACATCATACCAGACAGGTATACAACTGAACCCTTATTAGTCAATTTTATTTTTATCACTTACACTTTACAGACCTTTCATCAATTCCTCATCCACAAGAACTATTTTGTAACAAGGAACATACCTGTACAACTTTTCTGTAAGCACTTCTTGCCTCCTGGAAACTTGATGTTAGTTCTGGTATAAATCCCAATATCAACCTCCATATTACAAAATTACTCACAATCCTGTAATAGAATTTAATGATTATTTATTAATCTTAAGTGTGGGATGATAAAGTTTAAAGATTTCCAGGGTAAATAAAAACTACACACAGTTATCAAGTACAGGGTCTGAAACCAACACACTTAAAATTATAGAAGAAGCAAGAGCTGTCAGCAAGGTAGCATGCTTGACTTTTCTCAGTACTTGACATATAACTCTGTTATAAAAGGTAACTAAAGTTAAAACTTAACCAAAGTGTGACGCTGACACCTGAGAGAGTACAAAAACTCAAGAAGTCAAGCTAAAAATCAACAAAAATGATATTATCAATATGAAACTTTTTTCCTTATGTCCTCAAATTTTCATCAATTTTTTTATAAATATTAACTAAACAAGATATGTTTGTAAAACATGTATGCCCCCTATCAGCAGCCAATTAGTCATGTGAAAAGGTTATTAAGCATGACTTCTGACCCAGTGATCAAACAATTAATAAGGGTTATCAAGTATCTACTGGTCATGACCTTAACCTTTGACCCCTTGACCCAAAACTCAATAGGGGTCATCTGCTGGTCACGACCAATCATCATACAAAGTTTGAAGTTCCTAGGCCTAAGCGTTTTTAGTTAATTGATCGGAAACCGTTTTAACATACAAGGTCAATGTGACCTTGACCTTTGACCCCTTGACCCCAAAATCAATAGGTCATCCGCTGGTCATGACCAATCACCATACCATGTTTGAAGTTCCTAGGCCAAAGGGTTCTTAAGTTATTGATTTGAAAGCATTTTTACCTACAAGGTCAATGTGACCTTGCCCTTTGACCCCTTAACCCTAATATCAATTGGGGTCATCTACTGGTCATGACCAATCACCATACCAAGTTTGAAGTTCCTAGGCCTAAGGGTTCTTTAGTTATTGATCGGAAACCGTTTTTACCTAAGAGGTAAATGTGACCTTGACCTTTGACCCCTTGACCCCAAAATCAATAGGGGTCATCTACTGATCATGACCAATCACCACATCAAGTTTGAAAGACCCTAGGCCTAAGGGTTCTTTCGTTATTGATCGGAAACCGTTTTTTACCTACAAAGTCAATGTGACCTTGACCTTTGACCCATTAACCCCAAAATCAATAGGGGTCATCTGCTGGTCATGAGACCAATCACCATACCAAGTTTGAAGCTCCTAGGCCTAAGGGTTCTTTCGTTATTGATCGGAAATCGTTTTTACCTACAAGATCAAATGTGACCTTGACCTTTGACCCTTAAACCCAAAATCAATAGGGGGTCATCTGCTGGTCCATGACAATCACCATACCAAGTTTAAAGTTCCTAGGCCTAAGGGTTCTTTTGTTAATGATCAGAAACCGTTTTTACCCAAGAGGTCAATGTGACCTTGACCTTTGACCCCTTGACCCAAAAATCAATAGGGGTCATCTACTGATCATGACCAATCAACCATACCAAGTTTGAAGTTCCTAGGCCTTAATGTTCTTAAGTTATTGATCAGAAACTGTTATTGCTTACAAGTAAATGTGACCTTGACCTTTGACCCCTTGACCCCAAAATCAATAGGGGTCATCTACTGATCATGACCAATCACCATACCAAGTTTGAAGTCCCTAGGCCTTAAGGGTTCTTTAGTTATTGATCGGAAACCGTTTTTGCCTACAAGGTCAATGTGACCTTGACCTTTGACCCCTTAACCCCAAAATCAAATAGGGGTCATCTGCTGGTCATGACCAATCACCATACCAAGTTTGAAGTTCCTAGGCCTAAGGGTTCTTTCGTTATTGATCGGAAATCGTTTTTTACCTACAAGATCAATGTGACCTTGACCTTTGACCCCTTAACCCAAAATCAATAGGGGTCATCTGCTGGTCATGACCAATCACCATACCAAGTTTGAAGTTCCTAGGCCTTAAGGTTCTTTAGTTATTGATCGGAAACCGTTTTTGCTTACAAGGTCAATGTGACCTTGACCTTTGACCCCTTGACCCCAAAATCAATAGGGGTCATCTACTGGTCATGACCAATCACCATACCAAGTTTGAAGTTCCTAGGCCTAAGGGTTCTTTAGTTATCACTCGGAAACCATTTGGTCTACGGACCGACGGACCGACAAGTGCAAAGCAATATACCCCCTTTTCTTCGAAATGGGGGCATAATAAAATTCTCAATGAATGTCTCTTGTAGAATTCTGAATAAGCATGCCAATTACACAAGCAAAGTTGGTAAAATGTCTTAAAATAACAAAATAAACTAGAGGATGCTTTTGTAAAAAAGCGCATGTCTCCCCCACTGCTGAGAATAACTGTGAATGGAAACAGGAATGGAAATGGAGATAAGATAATGTAAATACCCGGTAGTCACTTCAATGAAGGCTGTCTATGGATGGTTTCTATTGTTAAGGTTGTATGAGAAGATGCTTCCTAAACTGTTTGTTTTTAACCAGGTATTCAATTTTGAAAATCCTGGTTATTCAATCAGCGTATGGCAGGCGGGCGTCAAACGAAATTGCACTTGATGGTCATATCATATATAGTTTCACAAATGAAATTAAATGAAATTGTGTCTGCTCCATAATTCTTCAAACCTTTAAAGGATTTTGATGATACTTGAAACAAACGTAAAACAAGAGGGATCATCTGCTCAATAAGACCAATCATCCTATGAAGTTTGAGGGTTGTAGGTCTAAAGGAACTCTAGTTATCATCCGGAAAAGGAGAAATTAACCAACGGTCGCTGTGACCTTGACCTTTGACCTACTGACCATTAAAACAATAGGGATCATTTGATTAATAAGACCAATCATCCTATGAAGTTTGAGGGTTGTAGGTCAAAAGGAACTCTAGTTATCATCCGGAAATGAGAAATTGACCAACGGTCACTGTGACCTTGACCTTTGACCTACTGACCCCAAAAACAATAGGGATCATCTGCTCTATAAGACCAATCATCCTATGAAGTTTGAGGGCTGTAGGTCAAAAGGAACTCTAGTTATCATCCGGAAACGAGAAATTGACCAACGGTCACTGTGACCTTGACCTTTGAACTACTGACCCCAAAAACAATAGGGATCATCTGCTCAATAAGACCAATCATCCTATGAAGTTTGAGGTCTGTAGGTCTAAAGGAACTCTAGTTATCATCCGGAAACGAGAAATTGACCAAGGGTCAGTGTGACCTTGACCTTTGACCTACTGACCCCAAAAACAATAGGGATCATCAGCTCTATAAGACCAATCATCCTATGAAGTTTGAGGGCTGTAGGTCAAAAGGAACTCTAGTTATCATCCGGAAACGAGAAATTGACCAACGGTCACTGTGACCTTGACCTTTGAACTACTGACTGACCCAAAAACAATAGGATCATCTGCTCAATAAGACCATTCATCCTATGAAGTTTGAGAGCTGTAGGTCAAAAAGGAACTCTAGTTATCGTCCGGAAACGAAGAATGGACGGACGGACTGACGGACGGACGGACTGACGGACGGACAGGGCAAAAAACAATATGTCTCCCCCAGTTTGAGGGTTGTAGGTCAAAAGGAACTCTAGTTATCATCCGGAAATGAGAAATTGACCAACGGTCACTGTGACCTTGACCTTTGACTACTGACCCCAAAAACAATAGGGATCATCTGCTCTATAAGACCAATCATCCTATGAAGTTTGAGGGCTGTAGGTCAAAAGGAACTCTAGTTATCATCCGGAAACGAGAAATTGACCAACGGTCACTGTGACCTTGACCTTTGAACTACTGACCCCAAAAACAATAGGGATCATCTGCTCAATAAGACCAATCATCCTATGAAGTTTGAGGTCTGTAGGTCTAAAAGGAACTCTAGTTATCATCCGGAAACGAGAAATTGACCAACGGTCAGAGTGACCTTGACCTTTGACCTACTGACCCCAAAAACAATAGGGATCATCAGCTCTATAAGACCAATCATCCTATGAAGTTTGAGGGCTGTAGGTCAAAAGGAACTCTAGTTATCATCTGGAAACGAGAAATTGACCAACGGTCACTGTGACCTTGACCTTTGAACTACTGACCCCAAAAACAATAGGGATCATCTGCTCAATAAGACCATTCATCCTATGAAGTTTGAGAGCTGTAGGTTTAAAGGAACTCTAGTTATCGTCCGGAAACGAAGAATGGACGGACGGACTGACGGACGGACGGACTGACGGACGGACAGGGCAAAAACAATATGTCTCCCCCCGAGGTGGGGGAGACATAATGATTCAAATCTTCATACTTATATACTACATAGAAGATACTGGATGAGTGTAGGTTTATTACTAAATTTAATGAGTTAGATAAAATCTTATAATATGCGAGCCTCTGACGCTGTAGTTTATGTGACAAAATACAAAATATATTTGAAGTCAAGATAAAACAACAACACACTGACCTTTCATCCGTCTGCTCCACAAGGTCAACCATGTCACGGAGGAAATCTGGAGCGAACACAACTATCTCCTCCGACTCGTCAACAGTGACAGGTAAAAACCGGTTAAAATATCTCAGCCAATCAAACTGTAAGAAATGATATCATACAAATGATGAGAAATAATACATGATTACATTAATTATGCTGAAATTCAAGCCTTTCTGTACATGATTGGTTATTTAAAAGTTACGCAATTAAAGCTCTCTAGTAGAAAACAAACTCCACATTTAGTAAAAGAGAAGTCGTGTAAAAGAAATTTCAATTTCATAATAGCGTTTATGTCAGTTAAAAAATCCATGCTAGAGTCATTGTTAGTGACCACTTATAATGATCCTCATGACATGTGAAATTTCAAGTGATAACCTTCAGCATCTTATGCCATATGAAAATTTAACCAACTGTTGCACAAATTCCATTGCTTGTATGAGAAAAAAAAGGCCCTCATTCTTTCAAACCCTTATTAATCTTGTGACACCCTAATAACTTAATTTGGTACTGTCCATCTTGAAAATATTCTTCAAAGAATTAATATAAATGCTAAACTTAATATAATTCAAAACTTCCAAATTATGTACTACTTTGTTAGTTTTTATAATGTAGCATGGGACTCCGTATAATTGGCATTGTTAACATTTTCTGTATATCTACATTAGATTTAATTAATATTTTTAATAACGAATATTTTGAGAGAAGCAGAACAAATTAAACTTATCATTACATATTTTATTTTATTGAATGAGGTCAAAGATTTTTGACTCCACCTTATAAAGGACCACATTTGACAAAATACTGAGAGTACGTAGGTAATAGAGTTGCGCCAATAATGCAGAGTTTAAGTAAATCTTGAAAGGTGAAATTTTTTTGTCAAACAGAAAAGTTTTAAATTTACTTGTAAAATACATCATTATGTTGCTATAGTAACAATATATTCTCACATTGTGCACAGCATTCTATATAACTCCACTGAGGTCATAATTTAGTTTTTCTAAAGGAGTTGCTAAAGATATATCACAGTATCACTCTGTTGCTATGGTAACAAGAACAAGAGGGCCATGATGGCCCTGAGTCGCTCACCAGAAACAACTGCTTTTCAGTGTTAGAATGTCAATATATTCTAATATTAAATTTAAGCATAGAATATGTTTCAAAAATAATTTGAAGAAATGCCATGACCTGGGGTATTTAAGGTAATCAAATTAATATGAGCAAACTTGATAAAAGACTACCTGATAAAAGACTACCTAAGAATGCTTCAAAGTTTGGTGATCATCTATCAATTATTTCAGTAGGAAATGATGTTCGAAAGTTTTTTCTATTTTTAGCTTTAGTGGCCCCTAAAAGGGGCTAATCAAATTAATATAAGCAAACTTGATAAAAGAGTACCCAAGAATGCTACAGACAAAGTTTGGTGATCATCCATCTATTGGTTTTGAAGTAGAAGATGTTTAAAGGTTTCTATTTTTAGCTATAGCGTCCCCTAAAACGGGACAATCAAATTCATATGAGCAAACTTGATAAAAGATTACCCAAAAATGCTACAAACAAAGTTTGGTGATCATCCATTCATTAGTTCTGTAGGAGAAGATGTTTAAACGCATTTCTATTTTTAATTTTAGCGGCACCTAAAAGGGGCTAATCAAATTAATATAAGCAAACTTGATAAAAGACTACCCAATAATGCTACAGACAAAGTTTGGTGATCATCCATCAATTAGTTCTGAAGAAGAAGATGTTTTAAAGGTGTTTCTATTTTATGCTTTAGCGGCCCCTAAAAGGGGCCAATCAAATTAATGTGAGCAAACTTGATAAAAGATTACCCAAAAATGCTACAGACAAAGTTTTGTGATCAGCCATCAATTAGTTCTGTAGCAATAGACGTTTAAATGTATATCTATTTTTAATTTTAGCGGCCCCTAAAAGGGGCCAATCAAAATAATATGAGCAAACTTGATAAAAGACTACAAAACAATGCTACAGACAAAGTTTGGTGATCATCCATCCATCAGTTCTATAGAAAAAGACATTTAACAGTATTTCTATTTTAAGATTAAGCGGCCCCTAAAAAGGGCCAATCAAATTCATATGTCAGCAAACTTGATAAAAGACTACCCAAGAATAATACAGACAAAGTTTGGTGATCATCCATCAATTAGTTCTGTAGAAGAAGATATCTAAAGATTTTTATTTTTTTTAGCTATATAGACCCCTTAAAGGGACTAATCAAATTAATGTGAGCACACTTGATAAAAAGCTACCCAATAATGCTACAAACAAAGTTTAGTGACCATCCATCAATTAGTTAAGAAGTAGAAGATGTTTAAAGATGTTTCTATTTTTAGCTTTAGCAGCCCCTTTTAGGGGTCAATCAAATTCATATGAGCAAACTTGATGAAAGGCTACCCAAGAATGCTACAGACAAAGTTTGGTGATCATTCATCCATTAGTTCTGTAGAAGAAGATGTTTAAAGGTTTTTCTATTTTTAGCCCTAGAGACCCCTAAAAGGGGCCAATCAAATTAATATGAGCAAACTTGATAAAAGACTACCCAAGAATGCTACAGACAAAGTTTAGTGATCATCCATCGATTAGTTAGAAGAAGATGTTAAAATGCTTTTCTATTTTTAGCTCTGCTGACCCCTAAAAGGGGCCAATTAGAATGACATGAGCAAATTCCAGTGTGACTGTCACAAGGATGCTACTGACCAAATTTGCAGTAAATCTGCTTAGTAGTTTCAGAGAAGAAGATAATTGTTGACGCATGACGATGGAAGCCAGAGTATCCCCCTTTGATACTCATAGCTCACCCTGAACCTTTGGCTGTGGTGAGCTAATAAGATAAAATATTTTGGTTTTAGCAGTGTAACAAATGGCCCAATCTAGCACCTTATATGTCTCTCCCCTGTGGTTTACTCATCTATAAAAAAAATTTATGAAAAATTTTGCTGATAAAAAATCTATAAATAGAATCCATCTATAAAAAAGCAAATTTAAAAACTGCTGACAACTCATCTTTATAAAAAAAAAATTTCGCTTTTCACTGTAAATAATTTTGAAAAAAAAAGAAACATAAAAACAATTTCCATATTTTTCAAGGGTAAAAAGTGAGTTCTATTAAAAAAAATTATAAAATCATTACAAACAAAACCCATTTTTTTAAAAAAATTAAACGGAAGCTAAAAATAAGTCATCAAAATTTCTTTTGAGCCGCATCATGAAAAAACCAAAAAATTTTGTGTTTGCAACCAGCTGGGTCCGACCAACCCCTGCCCAATTCCCCGGCAAAAATCTGATCAAGGGTCCATGCTGTTCCCCACCAACCCTTTTAAAAGTAGAAAACTGATAAACGAACCCGCCAAAGGATCCTCATCAGACCTGCCTCGGAAAACCAAAAATGGTTGGAAAACCTGCTGGACGAAAGGGGGACTTGGTTTTGGCTTTTTTTGTATTGGGGGCTCCAAATTTAAACAAAACTATCAAAATCCAAAAAATTTACATTGGCTATAACCAAATTTCAAACTGCCCGCATTCTCCCTCTAAATTTTAAAACTGTTATAAAGGGTTGGGGACCAAAAACAAATTCTGCCCAAAAAATCACACATGTTTTTTGAGGTAAGCCCTTTAAAATTATGAATCTGGGTCATGTAGGTAAAACCTCTTTCTGGGCATTTTTCCTAAAAGGGTGGCTCATTAAAACCCGTAAACCCCTGATTAATCTATAAATTTGTTACTAGAGATGTGCCCATAGGATACAAATTTTCATATGGACACAAATTGTTTTAATTTATTTCCACTGCGCCTAAGTCTAATAATGTACATCCCGATCTACGCTCTCTTTCCAATTTTCAAATACTCATAACGAAAATTTAAAACCTTTGACTGAACAAAACTGTTTTAACTTGTTTCTTGAATAGACAAGTTTAAGTTTTGGTGCACACTTTTGAGCTTGAGCTTTTGATCTCAAAAAAAACCAAGGGTCTATCTCAGACATGACCAACCTCCATTCGCCCCAAATCTGTAGGACTATCCAGCCAAAAATTATCTAGATATTATTTGAAACAACCCACAAACTTTTATTGGAAAAAGCAAAATGACCTCCAATGGAACCCCTTGGGATCCTCTGCCTTTAAGAAAATAGAGGTCATCTAGTCCCTTTTATTGACCAATTTATGTTTAACAGCCTAACCAAAAAATTTGAAGAACTGTAAAGGCCAAAAACGCTTTTCCCATATCTAATTTAGTCCCAGTAAAGGCCCTTTTAAACAGTCGAGGCACAAGTGACCTTGGGCTTCTGACATTGACCCTAAAAATCAATAAAGGAAAGTGATCCCATTGGCCTTTGGCAATGTCCCCCTTTCAAACAAATACCAGAAAAGAGGTGAAAAATTAAACAAAACAAACTATAAAAATTCTAAAACACATCTGATGTATAATTTTAAGATTTGCTCGTAAAATAAAATTTTTACCAAATGGGAAGAATGCATAATAAAATTCCGTCATCCAAATTTTGACCCTTTAAAGTTATCATAAATATACCCCGGGCATGAATATTTGATTGGAGGAAGGTTTTTATCATCCGGTCCTACCCTCAGACATCTAGAAGAAATTCGGGGCATTAAATATTTTCCCCAATCTGCATATCCCCAGGCACATGCTTCCAGGATAAAATCTTCCGGCGCTGACCCACTTCCCTTTTCTATCACTGGCCAACGTCCCAACTCTACCAAAAAATGACCTCAAAAGGTTTGTTCCCCCACTTGTTTTATTTGTTCTGAAAAGGAAAAAAAGGTGCTTTATCCGAGTAAAGTAAAAAAAAGTGTATTAAGTATATAAATTTTCTTTAAAAATTTTCCCCTTTTAAATTTTTAAAAAAAATCTTCCCAAAAATTTCTGTATGAAAAAAATTTAGTCATATTTTTTTAAAAAAAACGAATTGCCCACGCACAAAATCAAAAAGATTGAAACAGTTTTAAAAAAAAATTTATACTTAAAAAGCAGCATAATTTTTTTTTCCCAAAATTTTTTTTTTTTAATCACACATGTTCATAAAAGTGTTTGATTAACCCGAGATTAATTATTTTTTTACAAAATCCCCTTTTCAAAAGGATTTTGGAAAATTCCAATTTTACTGTTAAAAATTTATGAAAAAATTTCCTTTTTTTACCCCCTTTAATAACAAAGTTGAAAAAATTATCAAACAAAGTTTTAAAAGTTATCCAAAAAAATGCTGAAAGTTATCAAAAAACATGTTTTAAAATTAAATTAAAATAACAAAGTGAAAATTTATTAATAAACTTTTTTTGGGTAATTTTTTAATAACATGCCCAAAGTTTAAGTGGTTGCTGAATTTTTTAATGAATCCCAAAGTTTTTAAAAAAGGGAAAACCGCTGGAATTTTTTTAATGAAAGGGTTGAAAATTTAAATTAAATTAAAAAATGTTGAAATTTTATTATGATTTTTTTGAAAGTTAAATAAACTTTTTGAAATTTAAATTGATAAAAAAATGCTGAAAATTTAAATTTAAAAATTTGCTAAAAAGTTTTTTAAAAAAATTTTGGAAATTAAAATTAATTTTCCAGGGGCTGAAAGTTTCAAAAAACATGTTGAAAAGTTATTAAAAACATGTTGAAAGTTTTTTAAAAATTTTGCTTTTTGGGAAAGTTTTTTGATAACATGCTGAAAGTTATTAATAATGTGCTGAAAGTTATTAAAAACATGTTGAAAGTTATTAATAACATGCTGAAAGTTATCAATAACATGCTATCAATAACATGCAACATGCTGAAAGTTATCAATAACATGCTGAAAGTTATCAATAACATGTTGAAAGTTATTAATAACATGTTGAAAGTTATTAATAACATGTTGAAAGTTATTAATAATATTATGTTGAAAGTTATTAAGAATATGTTGAAAGTTATTAATAACATGTTGAAAGTTATTAATTATTTCAATACTAAATCTGAATATTAACACATTCATAAGTAACAATAAGAATGCCTCAGATTCAAAGCTGCATAATGATCCATCACAGAAATTTCAAGGTGTTAATGTTAAATATAAAGATAAATTAAGCTTACACCACAGACCACATGGACACATTATCACAAGAAATAAAAATATATTTTCTTGAAATATTTATCACCATAGGCTGTTTTGTTTTCCATTCACTTAATAATGCTAAATTGAAGCTGTAGACACATTTATTAACAAACAGTCAACAGTCAGGCCCTTAATGATGCTTCAGTGATTGAAATAATTCCTCTGTTTAAACAGTGGCAGCTTCATATACTTATCAATTTTTTAAACCCTTTTCCCTTTAAATATCTTAAATGGACTTGTCCAACTGTCAATCTCGACAAAAGTATTTATCATATTTTAGGTGGATTTCAAAAAACAGGGGCTGCTTCATATTTGTATATTTCAATGTTTTAACCATTTCCCGTCTAAATACACTAAATTGACTTGTCAATTTGTCAACCTAGACAAAAACATTTATTACTTTTAGGTGGAATTTCAAAACATTTACAATGTACTGGCTGAAAAGCTAGCAGCTCAGACCATGATCAGACGACACAGACGTTCTTTGTGAGTTGACATTATGTTTTTTTTTTTTCATCTTCTTTGATCTCATCTTCTTTGATCTCTTAAAACCCCATAAGCAACCTTTTTCCCCACAAGTACAAGTCTGTATGGCACAAACATGGATATTCACCCCATAATGTCACTTGAGTTGTACAGACTTGCCTGTTGATCTTGGTCTGCAGTGGTTGCATGGGTAGATTCAGATACCGCCAGCAAGGTCAAGGTTATCAAGGTCAAGGTTATCAAGGTCAAGGTTATCAAGGTCAAAGTCATCAAGGTTAAGGTTATCAAGGTCAAGGTTATCAAGGTCAAGGTAAACTCTCTTTTTTGTCAATTTACAGCATACAGATTTCTCACAGAAATTCACTATATCTATGAGAATAAAGCTTTATTTAACAATTCTTCTTTAATGTGTCTCGCACATTTTCTCATCAGTCAGTACAAAGATACCCAATAACCTTGCAGTAATTTGTCACAACACAGCCAGTGCTTTAGAGAGACAATACTTTCACATAGATCACATAAATCACAATGAAAGGAAGCCCCACACACTTTCTATCAACAGACAATCAGTGAAAAACACTTCAATGGCTTGTAAATAAATGGAAGGAGTCTCTCCAATTTTCTCAATGAATGAATTCAGCTGCTGCAATGTTTCATTGATGTTGTTGATCAACAGTATATTGACAGGTGTTGATACACAGCTGTGTTTCATCTTTTACTTAACCCTTATCATGCTAAATATGAACAAAATATGAACAAAACCATATATCTTTTATAATAGAAAATTTCAAAATATGTACAGTGACTGAATAGCAAACAATGCAGACCATGATCAGAGAGCTCAGTTAAAATTTTTGTCAATTTGTGTTGCCTCAGATATGTGTCGGATATTCACCCACAGAGCAGACATAAAGTATTTCACTGTGCACTTTCTATACATTATTATATCATATGTTAAGTTAATTTTCCCCACTGCTCCATTTATCATAAATGTTTTATATTGACCTTTCTATCTTTCACAAGCTAATAGATATTACCTTGCCTGGACTTACTTTCATGACAAAGTTAGAAAACAAAAGTAAATTTCGAAGGTAAAAAATAACGGTTTCATAAAGTAAAAATATTCTGCCATCCATGAATTTCAAAGTAAGTGAAGAATTTACAGATGTAGATTTCAACGTAAATGAAGTATCCAACAAATAAAATTTTTAGTAAGTGAAGAATTCAACAAATCTGAATTTCAAAGCAATTTAAGTATTCAATAATACAATTTTAAAGAATGTGTAGAGTTAAATAAATGTGAATTGTATTCAATGAATTCAAAAGTAAATGAAATATTCAACAAAATCTAGTGTGAATTTCAATGTCAGTGCATATGAAATAAATATTCAACAAATTAGATTGTTAATTAAAAGCATTGATAAACCATAGGCCAATATGATTAAGTTTGACTAATGAGCAATGAGAAGAATATTACCATAGTAACTGATATATACTTACAAACATTCACACAGGACTGGTACAAAACTTTGGCCTTTAATGTAGCATTACTGTCATAATCTTTAGGTGTGTCCTCTAACAGTGCTGAAAAAAATTTTGAATACCACTTTTTTATTATAATACTGCATTGTTTGCATTTTTGATTTCATTCAACAATCATGATACTATTGTAATTCCTTTATATGAGCCACGTCATGACAAAACCAATGTAATGCGTTTGCGACCAGCATGGATCCAGACCAGACTGCGCAGATGCTGTTCCATGCTGTTCGCTTACCAACCCTATTACAAGTACAGAAACTGATAGTGAACAGCATGGATCCTGATCAGAATGCTTGGATGGTCTGGATCCATGCTGGTCGCAAACCCACTATGTTGGTTTTGTCGTGACGCAGCTCATATATAGCTGCTGCAAATTGTTATTCAATTTTTGTTTTAATTTGCTTGTTTTGTTTGGTTTTACAGCACACCAACACAATTTAGGTTATATGGCGCCAAAACAGGAAAATATTTTGGCTAACCTTGGGTATCAATTAATGAAAACAAGATTTTATGTATGCACTATCATAAATTGTTATTACTATTATTATAACTATTAATAATATATTTTTGACAGATTATATGGCCACATATAAAAAGTTGTTTACATAATAATTATGAACTTTATAATGAATTTGTAATACTGCACAAATGATGCCTTTATTTGACGAAAAAAAGGAAGAAAGAAAATCACTTCACAAATTAACAGCAGCTGTGTAACTTTATAAATTAAACAAGAGCACCAGATGCATTCTTTACTCTTGTCTGTTAAAATAATAATTTTGACAAAAGTCTAAATTTAACAAGGGGCAAAACTTAAAAAATATAGCTTTCAGAATTATGCCCCTTGTCTTACAACATCTAGCCAAGATAAGCAAGTATTCAGGGGCGTACCTCGGCTGATTTTGAGTGTACGCCGTGTGCAGGTCTTTAGCCGAAGGGTCGCCAGAGATATATATAAAATATAGCTGCATGTGCTAAAATATGGATTTTAGAGGACATCTAAGCTAATTGTACTTCTATTGTCTTTATTATCTATATAGTTATGAAAATAACATCAAGTACATGCATTGAATGTAAGAGAAATTTCACAAAGTCTAACACTGACAATGTTTTAATTTACTATTAGAAAAACAAAACATAGCCAGGTATCACTCTACTGTAATAAAAATGTTTAACAAGTTTTGTCTTTGTTATTGTTCTTTTGTTTCATCAAAACTTAACATAAGATACAATCAAGGTAAAATTTGCTTTAAAAAGATCTGTATGACTTTAATACAAACACAACAGCTTTAATGTTTTAGTGTAACAATATGTTATCGTATTTAATCAGCTAAGATGTAGTATTGCACAATCATTTATTTTTAAATGCGTATTATGTCAATGTTGAAGACAACAAATATTGTCGCCGATAATTTTATTTGTGAATTAGGAAAAATAACATTATTTAAGTTTAGTCTACATGTTTAGACATTAATATTTGCACATGAATATGTAGGCGGTTCACCCATAACAGTTTTTATTCTCAACTCTACTCTTTCAGTTTCCATTCCAAATATCTAACATATTTCATCACCTTTTACAGTTTTTATTCTCAACTCTACTCTTTCAGTTTCCATTCCAAATATTTCATCATGAAGTTTAATGCCTCACATACATAAAAGGATGCTCGCCAACTTGTTATCTAAAGTTGGTGAAAATAAAAGTATTGGGACATGACGTGTCTTATATGGCTATACATTGTTCTCGTATATTTGTCTATGTTTTGTTTGTTTGTTTTTTTGTTTCATTTTACGCTTTTACCCAACAGTATTTCAGTCATATAGGCCGGTTGTTTCCTAAACATTGTTCCTGGAGAGTTACACCAGTACTAGACTACCTTCCTCTGTGCTAAATTACCAAACCATCCCCCGAGGATCGAACCCACGCCAGAGAAATAACTGGATTAGAAGTCATTGACTCTAACACCTAGACCATGGAGGCAGTCTTGTCTATGTTTTAAATATGTATAGATGAGACTATGTATTATAAAGAATATAATATTATTATATGTCATTGTTTGCAGAATTATGCAACTTATTTCTATACACAATAAAATAATACAGTAGAAACATCTTTCTGTAGTGATATATTTTGTTAATACATGTATTCATTTTTACGGTCAAATAAACATAAGGTCAAATAAACAGAAGTTTCAAATAAACAGAGTTCTGTTTGTAACCACAGATGCTGGCAAAGATCTGATTCATAGGGTCCAAAGTACAATTTGAAATGAATATAAGATAAACAAATGTTACTAAATTCAAAGATAATATACAGACTTATAGCTACAAGGTAAATTCCATACAGCTAACTCCGCAAACTCCAAGTTGCAGACAAGATCTTAATATTGCATATAGATCTAGATGTAAAACATGAAATAAATGTTTAGTTTTCATTGATACCTATAGAATCAATTAGTAGCTCAATCTACGTCCAAATTATTGATTTCATTTTGATATTTTATTTTTTTCGAAAACTCGTTTCTTTTTATACACCTGTGTGTATTGGCGTATCGGTAGGTACGCCCCTGGTATTCCAAGTTTGATGTTGACAACTTTAAAATTTTTTTAATAATAGGCTATGTTAAAGTTTTTCCACCAACACCACCATAACACAGCGATCATAAAAGCTGAACTTTTTCTTCAAAACAAATGAGCTAATAAATAAGATTATCCAATGAAAACAGACACTAAAAACATGCAGTATTATTAATACATAATTATCATAACTAATATTTCTACATCAGTGGAAATATTTCAGGTTCTGTAATTATATATGTAGGCTAAATTATGTATATCCATTGATCATTTTATATTCAAGTGATTAACTTATCACCCATTAGTTTATGAATAATATTTCTGTTAATCAACGAAACTTCAAAGACTTCAAAGAAAAAAATATGACCTTTAAATGATCTTTACAGATCATTTCAAAACTGGAAAATGTGTTCACAGGACACAAATACCTCTGCCAATTTGGAACCAAACTGATATGGCATTTAGACTTCTAGCTACTTTTTCCTACAATGTCACATAGGGATTTAATTTTATCAAGGTAGGAAGATATCTACAAAATTTTACCCAAGGTTTTATGGTGATGACCAGAATAATGTACTCAATTGAAAGTGCAGTATACACAGAGGTGGTACCTTTTAGTTTCTTTACTCAAAACACAAGAAATTCTCAAAGATATTGATGTGATTTCAAAAATCACAATTTTTTTTAAAGAAACTCATCCTTAATATATGACTTTAACCCTTAATTGCTGAATTTCTTGACATTCTGTCCATTATCATTTTTAGGGATATCAAGATGATGATTTAAGCCGCGTCATGACAAAACCAACATAGTGCGTTTGCGACCAGCATGGATCCAGATCAGCCTGCGCATCCGCGCAGTCTGATCAGGATCCATGCTGTTCGCTATCAGTTTCTCTACTTGCTATAGGGTTTGTAAGCGAACAGCATGGATCCTGATCAGACTGCGCGTACGCGCAGGCTGGTCTGGATCCATGCTGGTCGCAAACCCATTATGTTGGTTTTGTCATGATGACGCGGCTTATTTACTGTCAGTCAACATTATAGAGCCTGGCAAGACAGGCCAGACATGCAGACTGGCCTTGCTCTATACTGGCGGCAAATGCAAGGCTTAGCAATTTCCGTGCCAGCAATTTGTGGGTTAATATCTGACACATGAATCAAAGAAAAACATTTCTATTTGTTACCATGTGTGAACATTTATCTCACCTCGAAGAGTTAATTGCAGCTCATCATAAAGTTTCTCAAATGTGTTGTAACTCGTGCGATCTTCCGGTATAAAATTTTTCTTGTTCCAATTACCACAAGCATATTGAAAGAAGTTGTTGCACGGATCTACAGAAGAGTCCATCGAGCCCAAAATATGAGCAGCTGAAAAAAAAAACAAACAACATAACAGTTTATTATTTATACATGTAGAATAATTCATTTACACACTTACACAAGTATAATAATATTATTTCATGAGATAAATGAGATGTGAAGCAGCAGCTATATTCCTTTGTACACAAACAGATTATCAACTGACTGTGCACAATCAGTACACAATCAGTTCTCAAAGTACATGCAATAGATATACTGTATGTTATAAGCAATCATTTTATTACCTGTACACAATGAGTACTCAATCTTTACACAAAAGGCACTCTTTCTTTACACAATTATTACTCTTGTTGCACATAATCAGTACTCTAGCAGTACACAGTCAGTACTCTAGTTGTACACAATCATTACTCTAGCTGTACATAGTCAGTACTCTAGCTGTACACAGTCAGTACTCTAGCTGTACACAGTCAGTACTCTAGCTGTACACAGTTGGTAATTTAGCTGTAAACAGTCAGTACTCTATATGTACACAGTCATTACTCTAGCTATACATGTACATAGTCAGGACTATAGCTGTACACAATCAGTACTCTAGCTGAACACAGTCTGTACTCTAGCTGTACACAGTCAGTACTCTAGCTGTACACAGTCAGTACTCTAGCTGTACACAGTTGGTAATTTAGCTGTAAACAGTCAGTACTCTATATGTACACAGTCATTACTCTAGATATACATGTACATAGTCAGTACTCTAGCTGTACACAATCAGTACTCTAGCTGAACACAGTCAGTACTCTAGCTGTACACAGTCAGTACTCTAGCTGTACACAGTCAATACTCTAGCTGACACAGTCAATACTCTAGCTGTACACAATCAATACTCTAGCTGTACACAGTCAGCACTCTAGCTGTACACAGTCATAACTCAAGCTTAACACAAACAGTACTCTAGCTGTACACAGTCAGTACTCTTGTTGTACACAGTCAATACTCTAGTCATACACAGTCAATACTCTAGCAGTACACAGTCAGTACTCTAGTCGTACACAGTCAGTACTCTAGCAGTACACAGTCAGTACTCTAGTTATACACAGTCAATACTCTAGTTGTACAAAGTCAATACTCTAGCTGTACACAGTCAGTACTCTAGCTGTACACAGTCAGTATTCTAGTGTACACAATGAAGCTGTACACAATCATTCCTCTTTCTTTACACACAAACTATATTTTTACACAATCATTATAGCTGTAAACTATCACTATCTTATTGAAACATAATCAGCACTCTGTCTTTACACAATCATTACTTTTGCTGGTCACAATCATAATAATCAACCATTACCCTTCCTGTACCCAAACATTACTCAAGCTTTACAAGATGAGTGTTTAAACCAAACAATTCAATCTTTGAAACAGCTGTACATCAGCTGTTTAAATATCGTCATTGTAACATTACCTGTTTGAATACAATTTCCTGTCATACAAATATCTGTTGTCTTTGTCTCGTTCCCTGAAAATATAAAATTATTCAGTAAATCCATCACGATTCTAATAATAAACCAAAGAAATATTTCTAAATAAATTATCTTATCTCTTATATCAAGAAGTTTTTACCAACATGAAGAGAAATTTGAAAAGTAGCAGATAATTAATCTTATTATAGAAGATGTTTTGGTTTCTAAATACGGGAAAATTTTCTTTGTGGTTTTTATGTGTACTCCGATTTCAGAGCTTAGATAAAGTTACTGAAGACTATTGCAAAAATTGTAAGCAGCTTTAAATGAAGTACCATGTCTTTTCCAATTCTAAAATACAATACAAGTGCCAATTCTAAAGACAATTATTGAAATAAAAGAACTTTACTTAACCAAAGGGTTGCTTCTCTTCATGTACTTAACACACAAGGGCTGTAACTCTTTCAATGAATTCAAAATAAATGGCTGTTACTCTTTTTATATACTTGAAATACAAAAGTTGCCTCACTTGCTAAATACTTAAAGTGTAAAAATAAAGAGGTTAAAATATCATCCTCTATAAACTATAAACAAAGGGCAGTAAATCTTCCAATTAATCTTTAAATAAAGGGCCATTACTCTTGTAATATCCTTGAAATATGGCAAGTATTCTTGTCTTGTTATATCCTTGTTTATTTTAATCAAAGGGCTGTTACTCTATTTTCAACTTTAAGATAAAGGGCTGTAACTACTTCTACATACAGGAAACAAAGGGATGTTACTCTTGTTATAAACTTTTAATGAGCAGCTTTAACAAATTCTGTATATGTAAAACAAAGGGATGTAATTCTTGTTATAAGCTTATGATAAAGGGTTTAAAGGGACTCCACTGAGGTTTTCTGACATGATGGGACTGAAAATATTTTTTCCAGATAAATGTACAATTTGATGTAGGTTTAGACCACTAATTTTTGTGCAAAATGTCAGATCATTCAAGTACGACGTTTTTCCAGAATAATTATTCAAATTGTAAAAAATAACCCAAATTGAAAAGCGTTTAAATGCTTTTCACTCAAATCGGGCTAAGAAAAGCATAAAAATACAATTTTCAATTTATTTCAAAGTATATTTCTTAACTATCTTTGCATATATTTCTGTTTAAAGTGCCCCAGCTCATTTATGTAAGAAATTCAAATGATATGTTTTTAGACTTTTAAACCTCAGAGGAGTCCCTTTAACTATTTTTGAATACATGTATATAAAACAAAGAGATGTAACTCTTGTAATAAACTTTTAATAAAGGGCCTTTACAAATTCTGTATACATGAAACAAAGGGATGTTACTCTATTAATACACTTACAAAAACAGCTGATATACACATTCACAAATTATGAAAAGAAGTGACAACTATTTTACAGTATATTACAGTATTAATTTTGTAAACATCACATAAATAAATTAATAATTTTATTGAAATCTTGATACAGGGTGTAAGCTTCATAAATCTTGTTATATACATGTATATGGTAACACAAAAAAATCACATCTAAAAGGGGTTAAATTTTACCATCTTCTATTTCGATAACCTTTAAAAATTTAATATGAAAATAAAATTGAAAAATTTCACGGGCTCAAAATTTAAAATTTACAAAAAAATTTTTTTTAAAATAAAAAACTCTGTTAAATTAATTACATTTTGAAAAAATTTTTACGGGTTTTTTAAAAATTTCTTTCATTAAATAAAAAAAATTAATTTTAATATAAAAATTGGGGTTTAAAAATCAAAACCATTCAAGGGTTCTCCTTTTAATAAACTTTTTTCCCGCGTAAAAAAACAAAACCAACATAGGGGTTTGTACCAGATGGATCCAGACCCCTGCGGTCCCAAGCTAAAAAGGATCCATTTTGTTAAAACCCTATAATAATTAAAGAATAGAAAAAACAGCTTTGTCCTTAAGACTGCAATCGTATTTACCCCCATCGGTCGAAACCCGCTTTTGTTTTTTTGTCGTGCCCGGGCTATTTAGTTTACACTTGAACCGAAATTTAAACAAATTATCTATATTTTAAAAACAAAAACCTTCAATATACAAGGATGTTGCATTAAGGGGTACTGGGGGCATTAATAAATATGAATGCTTTTTAAATAAAGATTCTTTTAATAAAGCCGGGACAAAAATCTTTTTAAGAGTCACTCGTCCGCAACGAGTGGGTTTCTAAATAAAATCTGTAAAAACAACTTTTTCTATTTGTCCTGATTGAGTTTTTTAAATTCCTCGTAATTAAAACGAAACGGGGTGGGAAAACTCAACAACAAAATGATTTAAATACAAAAGAAAAATTAAAATAAAAACCAAACTGTAAAATACTTAAAACCTAAAAAATATTAAACTGGTAAAACAACATATTTTTCCCCTTATTTCCTTTAAATTTTAAAAATGTATATTTTCCCCTTTTTTCCCCTAAAATAAATGCTTCCATCACATTTTCTTTATTTTAAAGGTCCCACCAAAAACTGGGTAAAAAGGTCAGCTTAGGGTCAAAGGTTAAAAGACACTTTTTAAAAGACAGAGTAATAAAGGCTAAATCCCGGTAATTTTCCACTCCCTGGGGAAAACTTTTTGAACTTTTCAGGTGGATCTGAAAAAGGGAAAAAAGATGATTTAAATAAAAAAAACCCCAAAAGTAAGGTCCATATTATTTACCAAAATACTTTATTTAAATTTTTAAAATAAACAAACCCAAAATTTAATATCAAGCAAAATGGCCAATTGAAGCAGTGTTAAAATTTGCAAAAAAAAAATTCAAATCATAATTTAAAGGCATGGTCAAATGCCCTACTTGACTTAAGCATTTTTCAAAAAGTTAAATATGTTCAAGGATAAATACAACCCATGCACTTACGAGACCACCCCTTAGCTAGGGCCACACTCACCTTTTTGTTACTTCTAAAGGCAACCACATCAGAGAAAGAATATTATAATAAAGAGTATAAGATCATTCAAAGGTCAAGGACATCTTGTCTGTTTGGTCATATGTGCTCATTTTTCCCAGAAGGAATAAAATCCATAAATAAATAACAAAGCTATGACAATTTAAGCAAATTTTAATAATTTGACCTTGACAGTCAAGGTCAATTAAAGGTCAATCATATTAGGATAATTCAACATGTCACTTTTGTCACTGATCTGACATCCTTTTATGACAATAAACATGTAAACCAAGTTTGAAGTGAATAACTTTTACAGTTACTAAGAAAAAAATGGACCAATTAACAGAAATGTTAACCAATGCCAACACCAACGAGAGTCAAGACAATAGCCCATGTGGGGTTTGAACCCACATCCCATGTAGATTTCTGTTTTCTTCCTGAATATTAAGTCTTTGAAATGGAGGTTCTAAATTATGTTTGGCTTCCTGTAAAGTGATTCATTAATTTTTTTGCTGGAAATTTCTCTTTTCCCCATTTATCAAAATTTGTGTCAATTATTTATCTGAAGAGCTTTCAATCATTTCACAAAGTCACAAATTGTTAGCACAACTGTAGTAATTTTTTCCTTAATTTACGTATAAAGTTATACACCTAAGAAATTTCACATTTCAGTGGACCAATTAAGATATAAACTAATCCTAAATAGATGAGGAAAAAATATCACAGTGAAAAACAACAACAAAACAACACTTGTCCAAATCTGCTCTCTGGAACCATGCTGTTTTAAGGGGAAAAAATCTTAAAAATATAACGTAGTGAAATTATGAAATTTCCTCTGAAATTATGAAATTTCCTCTGAAAAAATAACAAAAATTTAAAACTGACAATCACAATAAAAGTGTGGTTTAAAATCCATCATCTTTTTCTTGAAACAATCATTCTTCAACTTGAATTCTAAAAGATTAATGCTCTCTCATCAATAGTTTTTTTTGTTAACATTTTGAAAGGAAATAATCAAACTTCCGCTAAAATTCTCCCTGTTTTGTTTATGTTTGAGGGTTAAATGTTTGTTTTTCCTAATTTGAATCATTTACAGACAGATTATTATCATTACAGCAAGAGTTTCTGGATTCGTTACCAGTACTGTTTTATATTTGCTGATATGTGAGTACTGTACCATATTTGCCAGTTCACTTACTAGTACAATTTTTTGCCGGTTGTATTATGTTTGCCAATACCAGTATTGTTACATTTTGCCAGAGCCAATACTGTTGCATTTTTGCCAGTTGTATATGTTAGCCAATACCAGTATTGTTACATTTTGCCAGAGCCAATACTGTTGCATTTTTGCCAGTTGTATATGTTTGCCAATACCAGCATTGTTACATTTTGCCAGAACCAATATTGTTACATTTTTTTCCAGTTGTATATGTTTGCCAATACCAGTATTATTACATATTTGCCAGAATCAGCATTGTTACATAATTGCCAGAACAAGTACTCTGTTGCATATTTGCCAGTTGTATATTCTTGCCAGAACCAGTACTGTTACATAATTGCTAGTACAAGTACTGTTTTATTTTAAGAACTGTTACATGTTTGCCAGTACCAATACCATTACATAATTGCCAATACTGTTACATATTTGTAAGTACCAAAGCCTAGCGGTAAAGATCACTGGCCTCACACAGTTTTGGTTTCAAATCCCATTAGGGACTTAGGGTTATTTTTTTCTATTAAGGAAGCTATCATGCTAGTGTACAAAAGGTTGGTGGTTCTACTTAGGTGCCTGCTAATGCCTGATATATGTGCATTGAAAGGGCCACCTGAGGTCTTCCCCTACTAGTCAAGCTGCTCATATAACCTTAACAGTCCCAGGGTGACCTAAAATCCAGCAAAACTAATCAATTAAGACATAACTCTTCTTACAGAACTAGCACAGCAGGAAAATTCCCGCCCGATTTTTACGGCAAGAAATAACTAGAAATGTGTCCATAGGACACGGATGCCCCCACACGCCACTGTTCTGTCAATCTTATGACTCTAGGTCAAATATTTTTTGGACTACATGTGCCACAAGTTGAAAACTAAAAATCAACAAAGGGCCATAATTCTGTTAAATTTGGTCGCAGCACAAATTCCTACCTTTACTGCCATCTACAAATTAAGGTTGTTAATCCCTGGAAGTTTAAGCAAAATCTGCCATCCGGTTTAAGAGGAGTTGCGTTCACAAAATTTCTACATAGTATATAATGAAAAAATCAACAAAGGGGCCATAATTCTGTTAAATTTGGTTGCAGCAAAAATTCCTTCCTTTACTGCCATCTACACATAAAGGTTGTTCATCCTTGGAAGTTTAAGCAAAATCTGCCATCCGGTTTAAGAGGAGTTGCATTCACAAAATTTCTAAATAGTATATAGTGAAAAAATCAACAAAGGGCCATAACTCTGTAAAATTTGGTCGCAGCGAAAATTCCTTCCTTTACTACCATCTTCACCCTAAGGTTGTTCATCCCTGTAAGTTTAAGCAAAATCTGCCATGCGGTTTAAGAGGAGTTGCTTTCACAAAATTTCTACATATAGTATATAGTGAAAAAATCAACAAAGGGCCATAATTCTGTTAAATTTGGTCGCAGCAAAAATTCCTTCCTTTACTACCATCTACACATTAAGGTTGTTCATCCCTGTAAGTTTAAGCAAAATCTGCCATGCGGTTTAAGAGGAGTTGCGTTCACAAAATTTCTACATAGTATCTAGTGAAAAAATCAACAAAGGGCCATAATTCTGTTAAATTTGGTCGCAGCAAAAATTCCTTCCTTTACTACCATCTACACATTAAGGTTGTTCATCCCTGTAAGTTTAAGCAAAATCTGCCATCCGGTTTAAGAGGAGTTGCGTTCACAAGATTTCGGGACGTACGGACGGACTGACGGACTGACTGACGGACGGACGGACGGACAAGTGCAACGCTATATGCTCCCACATTGTGGGGGCATAAAAATCGCAATTATTATCTGCAATATCGATAATTTCAATTAACAGACCATAATTACTGCATTTCATGCACTAATAAAATGAGCACACTTGTTTGAAATAATAACCATAAATGGTTCTGTTTCCGATATAAATCAAGTTGTATCACATGCTGAAAGCCATATAACTGCATTATTGATGCTCACTGTGCATGGTAATTTCCTATCATTATTGTATTTGATTAAACGTCCAAATAATCCCCTACTGCATTTTAAGAACTCTCCAAAGCGATTAATAACCAACAAAATAAAAAAATCTGTATCTTGAGAAAGCCTTTTATCATGATGATGGGTATTATAATTTTGATCAAAGAAATGTTTTCTTTAAACAATTTTTATGCCATTAATATAATGGTTAGAAAGATGCTTGTTTCGAAAAGAAATATATGACTAAATTATATGTTACAAATATTAACCATGTCGTTTATGTTGCAAGAAACTCTTAATTTCATCTAGATAAGAGTAGATATAAATCTGAATAAATATTTTCCAGAACTTAGCAAACATGGGTTTATCCTATTTAATCTGGTGGTACAATCAAACGTTTACCATTATAGCTTCATGTTACACTTAGTTACTTTTCACTAAAGAGTAATCAATGTGCAGCAATTATTTTATATAATTATAATATGAGCCACGTCATGACAAAACCAACATAATGGGTTTGCGACCAGCATGGATCCAAATCAGCCTGCGCGTCCGAGCAGTCTGATCAGGATCAATGCTGTTCGCTATCAGTTTCTTTACTTGTTATAGGGTCTGTAAGCGAACAGCATGGATCCTGATTAGACTGCGCGGATGCGCAGGCTGGTCTTGATCCATGCTGGTCCCTAACACATTATGTTGGTTTTGTCATGACGCGGCTCAAATTATTAATAAGTTGTGTTGTAACTGTAAAAGTTTGTTTGTACCAAGGATTAAGACTGGGAAATTGAAAAAAAAAATCCCTATAAACAGTGCCCAAAATAAAAAAAATCCCTATAAACAGTGCCCAAAATGATAATATTGACAATTATGCAGACTCGGTTTGATTGAGACTGTGAAGGTACTTGAAAATGCAGGCTACTATTCAAGGCCCCCCAAATACTGGTTTATTTTTTTTCATTTATTTTTTTTCTATTGAGTTTTACTTGGCAACAACAAAGTAAAAGTAATATGGCGACTTTTCAAACTTTGCTAGTGGAGGCAGACCTCAAGTGCACCTCTTTGTGTTATTTCTCCTATGTAGAACCACTGACATTCTGTAAGCTCGCTGGATTGCTATATTGCAAGAAAGAATCTGAAGACCCTTGCGTGGCTTGATATACTGGTTTAAGGACGTTTTAGAGAGTTTCCATATAGACATACAGGCAGAATTAAAACTGTTCAATAGAATTTCTTTAAACTTAGCATGTTGTTAGAATATTATGACAGAAATATTTTAAGCAGAAGAAACTTGGGTGTCACTTTATAATCTCAATTTTGAGTCATCTGTTCTTAAATCAGAATTAAACCCAATGGGTGATACTAAATTAGAAGATCACACTTTAAAACAACACCCCCCCCCCCCCCCTCTGCCCAAAACACCACATTTGCAGAGTTCTAATAGAGGATTACAATTTAAAATTACCACCCACCCCTGAAAAAAACAACAACAAAACAACCACATTTTCAGAGTTCTATAGTGTCTCCATTACGTAGCTTGATTAGTCCTAAGATTAATAACGCGTTAAAAGCAATAATTACAGCATTTTAATTATATAAGGTCAGCTCAAAATTTAAAGCAGGGTAAAATCCATTACACAAATAAAGTAGAGTAAAGTATGGATGATAATTTACTTCAGCATCTCAATGAGTTGGAATCAGTTTTCTCCTGACTTTAAGAGATTCTAAATGAGAAAGAATGGGATAATGTAACACAGAGCAAGACATTCATGCATCAATCATTCATGTTTTATATCTCAACCTCTTAATACAGCATGATTAATGAATCTATAGCCTTACAGGATTTGTCTCCATTTAAAATTATAAATTACAGAAGCAATAGACTCATGCAGGAAATAAAACAAAATGTGTTTATAGAACAAAATGCAGCCAAATGGGGCTTATTGAGTGTATTTGGGTCAATTTGATCCAGTGGAGGTAAATTACTCAAAACCACCAAGAAATCCCTCAAAAGCCTTTTATAAAGCTGTCTTGTGGTGGTTTAGGGTTCTGTGACCCGAGCTTGGTCAAAAATAACTCAAGAGTATATTATCAAGGCACTGTGACAGTTCCAAATAAAGTGGATTTGTCTACAATTTGTATATTTTCAAGTATTTCAAATATGGATAAAAACAGTAGAAATATATCATTTGGATATTTTTACAAAATATTTCTTGAACAAAAAATGTTGAATTCTAGTTCTTAGTGATTTACTATGATAATTGTTCTAGAACACTTTATTATCCACTACCGGTATAAATAAATACATGTATGTCATATCCAATCATATATCTCAGTACAGCAACAGGATCCATGTATAATTATTTCATAGTTTGTTCTTATATACCTATTCTAAATACTATCATCATAATTTTTTAAGGTATTGAACATAGCAATTTACTTTAACACAAAATGACAAATCTAAAATTTAACAATCTTCATAAAAGTTGGTCAGTCACGTTAAAAAAGTCCTTATCATTCAGATATTATCATTATTTCCCAGTGAAAATATTTGGATATTTTGCAAATATCATCCATCAATTTTACAATTTTATCCATCAAAGCATGGGAAATTTGGACACCCCATGAATACACTATGACTTTTATTTAAATTTCACCAATTTCTGTAAAGGTTAATATAAGTTTAAAATCCGTATCTATAAATTACAATGAAATCAGACCATTTTTGTACATTTAAATTGAAATGGATGGAAAAAGCTTTTTATTTTTCAGTTATTTTATCAATTTATATTTTAATTCTTTACGTTCTTTTCAAACAGTATTTGACTAGTGCCAGTATGACATCATGTATGTCCCCCTTAAAAATATTAAATTTAATGTACATGACACAAATCATTATTTTACAACCATTTTGTATTGTGGAGAATATAATAAAATTATTGCCTCATATATTATATAATACTATACTATTTCACTTTTTTTCTTATAATTTCTATTATAGCATTTTCTTATCATTTCTATTATAGCATTTTCTTATAATTTCTATTATAGCATTAACAAAATAAATCAGATTAACAAGAGTATTCTAGTTCTTATCTGTTTTATACGTAACTACTTAGATTATATGTGATAATGGTTACATATGTCTCTTATAAATCTCAGTTGATTGGTCTTATATGTATTTTAAATGTATATACTGTATTTGTAAATGTGAGAAAGAGACTTAAATAAACAAAATAAATATGTATAAACAACATAATGATCAATAGAGGTATGTATAATGTAATTACTTAATAAGCTAGTTAAGACAATCTTCTTTTTAAAGAAAAAAACATTGGTCACATGGTGTCTTGTTTCTGAGATCATATGATTCTAGAAACCAAGCAGAAACTAAGCAGTTCTTTACCAACAGAGATACCATGAATATAAAAAAACAATCTCGTCATTTACAATTTTTATACAAAGTATTCCTCCACGGATGCCGCAAGGATAATTTTGTTATATTTACATAGTTTTCCTGGGAAAGTTTTATCCCTTATGAAACCAACAGGTATTTAGAAAATCATTAATGAAGAAAGTTTCCTGGTTTCCTGGACAGCTTTATCCCTTATGAAGGATAACAAGACCTTTAATCAGAGGCAACAAAATGTTCTAAGAAAAAAATATATCCCTTACAAAAGAAACATGTTTCATTTACTATTGAGGAGAATAATTGTTTAGAAAGAAATTATCCATGCGTAAGCCACTTACATCCTTAGCTGTCAATCAAAAAATGTCTTGTCTTTTGCTATAATAATTAACTTCTTATTCAAGAAATAAATTTTGAGAAGCCAAGTAAAACAGAGGAAGTTTTAAAGGCTCATTTAGGCCACAAACAATATTTTTTATTTCTAAAACAATTTGTGTGTATGTTTTTTTTGTGATCTGTTACAGGTTTTCAAAAAGTTCCTCATTGGCTATAATATTGCAGCTGAACCTTCTACAGTTGCATTTTTAACATTTAGTACAGTTGTAGTGATTTAGTATACTTATTATGTGGAAGTTAAAATACCACTTTGTTAACATTTTGCTTCCTTCATGATAATTGATATCATTTCACATGTAGAGCTACTTTCTTCAAGTGATAATTATCTAACATGCTCTAAATCTTTTACTGTAACATTTATAACGCATGTTTGCTCAGTCTGTAAAAGACAAAAAAAAAATCTATTCCTCAGGCTTTATGTGCCTTTAAACATTTTATCTTGTTAAAGACTCATTGGTACTATTACAAATGCAATACTTACTCAAAATTAAATACACAATGAAGGTTGCTTTGTAGGCTAAAGTAAATTATTTACAACCAAAGGTAGTATTTTATAATATTATTTATAAGAAGACAAAGAGAAATAATATTTAATTGTACATTCATAGAAACTTTGATCTACTTTTACCTATCATTTGTAACCAGAAGTAGTTTAATCACTCATAACTTTATCTTTGTGAAGGCAAATAACTATGTCTTTGTGAAGGCAAATAACTATATCTTTGTGAAGGCAAATAACTACATCTTTGTGAAGGCAAATAACTAAATATCTTTGTGAAGGCAAATAACTACATCTTTATGAAGGCAAATAACTAGATATCTTTGTGAATGCAAATCACTAGACATCTTTGAGAAGGCAAATTATTATATCTTTGTTAAGGCAAACTACTATATCTTTGTGAGGACAAATTACTATAATCTTTCTGAAGGCAAAAAACTTTCTCTTTGTGAAGGCAAACAACTACATGTATATCTGTGTGAAGGCAAATAACTTGATATCTTTGTGAAGGCATATACACTATGTCACTATCTTTCTAAAGGCAAATATACCTATCTTTGTGAAGGCAAATAGCTATCTTTGTGAAGGCAAATATAACTACATGTATCTTTGTGAAGGCAAAGAGCTATCTTTGTGAAGGCAAATATTATCTTTTTGATGAAAAATATAACTATCTTTGTGAATGATTATAACTTTATCTATGCGAAGGCAAATTACTATATCTTCTATATCTTTGAAGGCAAGAGTAAGCATTTAGAGGTAGTATTTTGTGTATTATTTATGTAAGTACAGCATATGGAAAGCAAAGAAAAATCATTTACAACTATAAAAGCAGTATTTCTATGTGCTATTAATATGTTAAGGCATAGAGAAGTCACACAACATTTGAAATGTTGCTCTTTTTTAAATTATATCTTTATGAAAGCAAAAAGAAATAATTTACAACCAAAGAAGCAGCTTTTTAACAATTTGTCTATAATGGCAAAGACAAATAGCTCAAGATCAGAGAAGTTGCTCTTTTTTTAATTATAATATCTATGTGAAGGCAAAGAGATGTCACTCAAAATTAAAGAGGTCACCTAATCTTTGTGAAGGCAAAGAAAAACTGTTTACAAGTAAAGAAGAATTTTTCAAGCATTTATCTATGAGAATAACAAAATGAAATCACTTACAATTAAAGAGATTGTTTTCGATGATCTATCCATAAAAAGGCAAAGATAATTCATTTATTGTTGAAGAAGGATTCTTTTTTTTGTAAAAGAAAAGAGAAATTGACCAACATTTCTTGATGAATTTATTTTGTTTGAAGGCTATAGTAAATTAACTAAGGTTGTTTGTTTAATTCCAGATGTTTTTTAAATATAAGTAACAAGACCAGTTTTAATATAAGTAACTAACAAGTACTTACCATTACAGAGGCAGTTTTTCTGGAAGGTTTTATCCCTCGTGAAGGCAACAAGAACAAAGGCAACACATGACAGAAACAGCAACGTACATATAGCCAACAAATATTTCTCTCGTACTGTCCACTTCCTGTGACAAGTCCGACCTCGAGAAATCATTATTCCTCCATTTAAATTCTTCATTTCACTGTTTCTGCAACTTTCAGATTTTGAATTCCGAACATTGGAATTGTTTCTAGCAGTGACAGAGGGATCGTTGGAGATGCGCGTATTTCCGCATTCATCAACAACAGTTTCCGCGGTAACGTAATGACTAGGTTGGTGGTAACCTACACCACCATTTATCTCCATGTTTGAGGTAGATAACTGATTGTCCTGCCTTATATTTGACATCTCCTTTAATCTATTATTCCTTCTCTAAGAAAGAAACACTTTTCATCAATATCTTGGCAATTTGCCACAATCTCAGTACGCAATCAGAGTTGCATAATCTTGTTAAAAAGATTTTCTGTTAATTACTTTCAGAATAAATTACACGCAAATGAACAAATAATTTATTGATACTTGTGCAGTCTTATTTTTTTTCTCACTAACTTATTTTCAAATATTTCATTACCAAATATAATTCTAATCATGAAATGCTGTCACTTTTAACATAAAAATATAAATAAGAAAATATTCATCCTTCACTTTTTAATCCTCTTCTTTTTGTGATCTATTTACATCCACTTATCTTCTTATATCATTTCAACAACCGAGTGATCATCAATATTCAATCACATATAAAAAAAAATACCGTAACATTAAAACTCCAAAAATTTGAAATGCAGATTTTTTTTTAATAAAAAAATAATATCCTCCTTTCACATTATAATCCAGTTTTTCCCTTTTTTTCCCCTGTAATTCACTTTTATCTATACTTCACTGTATACAGTACACTTCAATCATGTGAGAGTGGGTTGAAAAATCAAAACTGTTTTTCAACAAGCCACTACTGTAAGTTTTAAAACCAGCCTATGATCAGTGATTTGTGCAAATGTGCTTTTCGCATGCTAGACTTTCATTAATAAACACTATAGCACCTTTAAGTTAGCTTTACAGCACATTCATGCTTGTATATAATCTTTTTTTATTATTATTATTTTTCAGCAAAATATGTACTGTCCTGTATACAGTGTAAATGGTTACCCTAAAAAATGCTATATTTAAATGTCAAACAATTTTCCCAATTACAAAGATTTTTTAAGCTGAAAATTTTTGATTTTCATTAATTATTTTCCAATTATATTTTTTTTTTCAAGATTATTATTTTTTCCTTTTCTACCTTAAGTTATATATTTCTAATCTTAAATCATATTTTTAATATGCACCAATTTTCCCTATTCTCCAATTAAATCACACCATCAAGTAATTTAAATAGTGTAATATTCATTTCACTCGCTATAACTTCACGACCAAACAAATTCCACTTACGAGTAAACCGGGACAGCTCGAGGATATGAAATACAATATAATCAATTTTCAAAATATTTTTCTTCCATTTACGAGAATGATAATCCAGTTTGCAAATTCACTATGAAAATATGTAAAAATCCGTTTTGTTAGTAAAGTCATGTTATGAGAAAATAACTTCCACGTTTTCTGGTTTAGGTCCTACTGTGTAAATTGGATTGTATTATCATATGTGCATTATAACTTCATTCCTCATATTCTTCACATTTCCTCCGACATATTTATATTATACAATATTACATACATCACGTATCCCAAAAAACAATCACCTATTAACTTATAAGTCAAATATTTTTTACGCCAGTTACATTTTAGTGGTATAGTGACTAGTCACTCAAACATTCCTGAATTTATAATTCAATTAAATCCAAATCATAAGGATCGCCAATTATCCACATCTATCTTTTTCTTTCTTCATTTATTTTTCATATATATAATATACATTTATCTATTATTTTCTAACTTCAGTTTTATACAAAATGAACCTTATTTCTCAGATTAATCTTGAATCAATTTTTTGCGTTGAAATTATTCAGCACGCCAATTACTCCTTTTGTCTTTGCATGGTGAGATGTGACATCAGTCGTGTAAATTAATCAAATTATTATTGTCTATGTCATTACCGACACTGTGATCATCGTCATTGTCGTCGAAGTAAACCTGTGACATCTACATTAACCCTATATCTGATACAACAAGAATGATTGTCCACACGTTTATACAATAGCCGAGTCAGATTATCCAGTCGTATCTGATTTTCGTATAAAAGCTTTTCACTGAGCCTCTCAATTGCAGCAGACGTCAGTTTCCCGCTCTTAGACAAATGAGCATTGAGCCGATTTTTGGTACGTTTTGTAGACAAATAATTACAGGGTTTTTTTCTACAGGAAATTTGTAAGACATAGTAAAATACTGTTTTGCTTACATTGATTTGCATATCAATAAAACTGATAGAAAGATCTGTGTCTCTTTTGTGAATAATTTTCTAAGGGAAATGTACATTTATCTTGTCTTTTCATGTTACGCTTTAAGAAACAAGGTTCTTTGAATTACATATTTAACCCCAACATTTCCGCAACAGAAAGATTTTGTTTCGTACATTAATTTCTTTCACAATCGGTTTCATACAAAGAAGGTTGCATCATTTCTTTCAAGGATCAATCATGTACAGATTTGCGTCTCAGAAGTATAACTCCTCCGTTCAAAATACGAAATTAAAATCTTGCGAGATCAGTTTCAATGCAATTAACATTACATCAAAGCTTTATGAAAGAATAAGTGGCTAAATTTAAACATAATTGCCATCTACAATGATATATTCAACTGATATACAATATTGAAAGTTTCTCCTTAATTGTATATACTTCAAATACTTAATTTCAGTAATTTAAATTTAATTACAGTTTATCTTTCTATTTAAAAGTGAATTAAGAGTGCAATCATGTAATATTGCTGAATTTCACTTCAATTAAAAATAAAAAAGATAATTCAAAATTGCCCGAGAAAATATGTAAATTGCAGTTTTCAATTCATTATAAAGTCCTTGTTCTTTTGTAAACATTCAACGTTTCCATGTTTGTTAATTCTCTGTCATTTTCAAAAGCCGGAGAAAAAATTCCTTTCAACAATTATTACTCTAGTGGTTTTATTGTTATTTTAGACATCATCTCTCCTAAACTGCACAAAAGCGACACAGCCGACTATTATCTAAAAACGTTTTTAGACTTCGTTCAATTCTTTTTTTTAAAACAAATTGTCATGTTAGCTAATTAGTGAACAAATTCAACAAAAAAAAATCTTTTTCCACTCTTAATTACAAAGACAAATATTTTGAAAGCACTCAGCGAAAAAAAAAAAAAACTGAAATTTTTTTTTATCTTTCGATCCACCGATATTCAATATTATCAGTAGCTGATATCAGTATTAAATAACCACTTTACCGGCTTATACCACGTTTAACAGTGCATTATGGCTATTTATCAGTTAGCATGTTATCTTAGCCGGCTCTTTGTTGCGTTAGTGATTGTAGTATCTCGTCCCTATCGCAACATATTGAAGTCGGCGGATAAATGAAAGTGCAACAGTAAGATCGGTCATCCATCTTGCTATCAAAACCGACATTGGCAAATCCCATCCATTTTCCGTCTGCTGAATATCATTTGTTTTATGAAATGAAAACAAACGTCCCCGTCTCTGCCTTCAATACCATTATCTTCATCGGATATCAGCGCAAGCATCTCTACAAAATACAGATATATAAAAACATTTTCCAGTAGGCATGATGATTTACTGCTTTCTCCTCAATAAAACTACAAGAAATAAAAAAATATTTAATAAATCATAAATATGTCACCCTTTTTTTTCTTTAAAAAAAAAAAATAGGCCTCCCCAACCACTTCAGTAAGTAAATAACACAGTTTAACAGTAAATGGTGAGAAATGATATCAATTTCCCTTTGATACCTCAATTCTCATATCTCAAATTTGAAATTTTTCAGTTACAGAATTTTTTATTTTTCATTTTCTTGTGGTTTCTGCTTAAATTTTTTTTAAGCATTTTTTACTATTTCTGAAATGATGACTGGAAACATTTTTTCAACAAGAGATGGAAATCATTTTTATATATAGATTGTTATAGGCATTGTATTTACATGCTTCATGCAATAAACTTTTGAAAAAAACATGGACTTTAATTGGAAATTGTAATATAAATCCGTGAAAAAAAACAAAACAAAAAAACAACTGATTTTTTAAGATCCTGTAACACAATTTTTTTATGGTTTTAAATCATAAATATGATACTCAAATTAAGATTTATCAATATTGTAGGTTCCAAAAAGATATTGCCGAATTTAACATTTCATGTAAATAAAGGGAGGTAATTAGAAATTAACTTTCTATAAAATTTAGGTCAAATTTTATAATAAGAAATGAATGCATATATTTTAATGATTACATAATATGCACAAATATTTGCAGTACATATTTTACATATTCTTCAATGTTTGAAAATTGTTGTATTTGCATAATAATGTACATATATATAATTTCACATAGTATGGTACACCACTTTGATCACAACTTACAGGATCTTTAAATCTAAAAACAATTATCAAAATTTATGGTAAATGTTACATTCATGTTCTTTTTGCATCTTCCCTTCATTTATTTGGTTTACAGTTATATCATAACATTCAAGTGACGCACCCCTTATTTCATAGGTGACCCTCCATTTAATTACTTAGTAAATGTCCCTCTATTTAATTACTAAATAAATGACCCTCCATTTAATTATTAAGTAACATTAAATTACTATGTAAATGTCCCTCCTGTTAGTTACTTAGTAAATGACCCTCCGTTTAATTACTTATTAAATGTCCCTTCATTACTTAGTAAATGTCCCTCCATTTAATTACTTAATAAATGACCCTCCATTTAATTATTAAGTAACATTAAATTACTATGTAAATGTCCCTCCTGTTAGTTACTTAGTAAATGGCCCTCCGTTTAATTACTTATTAAATGTCCCTTCATTACTTAGTAAATGACCCTCTGTTTAATTACTTATTAAATGTCCCTTCATTCAATTACTTCGCAAATGTTCCTCAATTAAATTACTTAGTTTATTGTACCTCCATTAATTTTATTATAATAAATCAGTATGTTTCCTTCCCGTAAAAAGCTCATAGTGGCTCCTTTCTTCATTTTTTTCCTTAAGTGTCCCACTCATTATTCATCATAGCATAGATGACACTTCCCTATATTATTTAATATGTGCCCCACCATTTATTAATATATATACATGTCTGTGAGGAAGCTAACCTGAGCTGGCTTACTGAAAGTCAGTGCTGATTGTTCTCAGGTGCCAACTTAAATCTAGAATAAACCACAAAAAGAGCATTGATATCTTCCTTTACCACTAAAGCTGGAAAGTTGCTGAATGACCATTATAGTGTTGGTGTGACTTAAAATCCAACAAAACAAACAAAGAAAACATAGTTGTTATTTTATAGGTATCCCTCCTTTTATTATTATGTAGGTCCCTGCTTTTTATTATTTCAAATGTACCAATTCATGTATTATTTCACAGAATGATGCCCTATCCATATATTACTTTGAAGATGCCCCTCATTTTATAATTTCAGTGTAGGTGCATATGCATGAGCCTTTTCTTAAAGTTTGGTGGATAACTTCCTTACTTAAAGGTATAGCTTAGTGAATAGCTTCCAGCATGGTGAATAGCTTCCTAACTTGAAAGATTTCAACATCTCTAGTTGCATTCCAACCCACAATGGTGAAGAGTTAGTGATTCTTAATAAGTAACCTTGATCTCTCAGCCAGGGTGAGGGCCCCTTTCTATTATTGTATCAGTATTGTCAACTATGTTATTTTTAAATTCTACGAAAAAATAAAATATGCATGTACTATAGTAGTTTCATTACTTATATGATCACACAGATAAAATTTGAAGAAAAAACAACACACTAATCATCTCAATTTTATAGTTTTTCATTCAGTTCAAAATTATAATTTTACTTTAAAACTAAAATCCATAGTATTGAAAGCATGCTGTAAAAAAATAAAAATTAATTGAATTAATTGAATTCTGATAAGTTAAATATTTCTTTATTAATTAACACATAAATTCCCTACAATCTTTATAGTGACTAGAGGGTAAACCACATTTTCTAGCGCTTCACTATTTCTTCCATTTAATTTTACTGCATTGTTTTATCTCCTACGTTATGATTTTAACACATTTTATAAAGATGTGAAGAAAATTTCTAATTTCAGTTAACCGTCATCTTTCATTATCAATTTGTAGGAACTCTTTGAAGATTTGAATTACAGCAATCTTCAAAATACTAAAAGTATCTTGCATTCTTTGAAAAGGTCGATGAAAAGTCAAAACTGAACTGAATGATCAGATAGAGGTTAATTTTTCAAGTACATAAAAGGGTTTCTAATCTATTACACTCGCCATCAGTTGAAAATCTGCTAACATTGATGTTGGTAGTTGAGCATGATTTTTACATCTTTTAAATTAAAATTCCCTTTCGACATTTAGATAACAAAATAGAGAATTTATTGTATGAAAATTTAAAATTCTGAATGGGAATAATAATGAAACTTGATAATGAGTCAGGTGATACTTGAATTTCTCCTTAAATCATGTTTTAATAATGAAGGTTGAGGTTTTTCTGTTTGATACGAAGTTAAAGCATCACGGTGTTTTCTCATAAATACTGCATGCTGAGTGTAACGTCAATTGTCATTGGATAATCATGACATTTATATAATCTATATACATGGTGGTTGTAAAGTTTTGTTTCCTCAAATAAGGAATTGTGCTGATAATATAAATATGTTACAAAGATTCGTCGACAGGATAATTATTTTGGCTGTATAAACATTTTTTTGCAATATAACCCTTGCCTAGAGTCTTAGACTATGTTGTTGTGGTGGTTGTGTTGGTAGGTTCATTCCGGATCACGGCAGTCAGCCACATTGAATTTACCAGACGCAGGCTGTCAAGCAGTTTACCAGTACGAATAAAGTTGCCTTCACTTCCGCAAAGAACTGAAACTTCTGTACATGCAAGAGCAGAGGTACAGTTCGAATGACTGTAGGAAAGATTAACGAAAGTGACCGACATCGTCAGGGAATGGAACCTAGGTCGCCCGATTCCAAGTCAAACGTTCTTTCAGGTTATAGAAGCTTACATGTATAACTGTTTATATTTGGCCAAAACAATGGCATGCAAAATATATTTGTCATTTATAAAATATAAACTTCAGCTCAAAACAATAGCAATTCTAACTAACTCTCATTATAATCACTATGCTGTATATAGGAAGGTTGCTGTTTTAACGATAAACAATTTGCTTTTATTGAAGGTCATTCTGAAGATCATAAACATAAAGGGGGACAATCAATTGGGCCATTCTGTAAATCAGGAAGATAAAGGAGGAACATTTGATTGGGCTTTAGAGTAGGTCATTTTGTATTATCTTGATCATGAAGTGAGATAATTGATTGAGCTTTACTTCAAAATAACTTGTTCTATAGATCTTGATATCACTTGGCTTTACTGAGAGTCAAACTGTTTTTTTAATTGCCAGTCTGGTTCTTTATAACCAATTCTTTTTGTAACTTGCTGTAATGAAAATAGTGTGGTTTCCTAGATAACTGCAGGTTTTACATATTTCTATAATTTGTTACTTCCACTTTCTTATTCTATTGGTAATGATTTCGGCATTTAAAAATCACTTATCCATCAATTTTTAAATCTATAATGAAAGACATCACTCCACCATGTTTATAGATGGTGCTACATAAACAAATATGCACAATCATGTTCAGATCTAGGTGAAATTGGCAGGGACACCTTGCCTTCAGGGAATTCTATTTAACTACAGTAAAAACTCTGAAAACCGGACCCTCTCCGGACTTGAACAAAAGTCCGGTTTTCAGAGGATTCCGGTTTTCAGAGGTTTTTTACATTTATTGATAATTATGATGTGTTTGAACAATGACTTTGTTAAAACATTTTGTATTTACTTTTTAACATTTTTGTCGAAGTCATATTTTAATTTCTTTTAGCAATATTTTAATGTCTTAAGTAATTTTATTATCCAAATCCATGAATATAATTCAGAAAATCATAAATTAAAACACATTGTCTGAAATATATCTTTTTAATTGGCTTTTGAAATATGTAATTAATGGAATTTAGTATTACTATTTTTGCATATAGATCTAATAAATATCCAAACAATGATCAAAATTTTTAGCAAAAAAGGAATCATTTTACAAAAGTTTCTAATTCTTTTAGACATTTTATATCTAAAGAAGAAAAAACACACAACAAATTATAAACATTTAGAAAAATCATACCTATACAGGGAAAGGCACAATTATAATGAAAGAGCTATAATTTAATTGCCAATAAGAAATTAACACACACTAACAAGTGTTTTCACACCTGCATAGATAACAAGAGCTGTCGGAAGGACAGCACGCTCGACTATTCTAAGTGCTTGATAGTAAAAGAGCCTTGATAATGTTAAATTTTTTAAGTTCACAAAAGGGCTATTTTTTTTTTTATAAATTCATGTTATAGGCCTTAGAGAGAGTCTTATTATACAGTATTGGCTTGACTATTTGGAAGGTAATGTCACAAGGGTGTTTTATTGAATATAATAATACTAATTACCTATGAATACATAAATTTGACAGAAAAGGTACAAAGGCTTGTTATTAAGATGTTTTATCAAGAAATCACTGCTTTATTATTATGAATGCATAAAATTGTCCCAAAAAAGGCACAAAGTGACAAACCCTTCAGTAGTTATTGAGATAACAGCTTACAAACAAAACTTTACCATGAATTTCTAAGTTGAAAAAGGGGAGAAAAATCAGCCTAAATGCAAGATAGAATTATGGATCTTTGTCAGTGACCTACAATTATGACCCTAAATGCATATGTGAAGTTTTAAATAAATATCTTTAATATTTATTGAGATATGTAAAACTTGCATGTAAACATTAACCAAGAGACTAAGTAGAAAAGGGGATATGAATCAGCCTTAATGCAAGATAGAGTTATGGAACTTGGTCAGTGACATACAATTATGACCCTCCAATTATGACCCTAAGTGCATGTGTAAAGTTTCAAGTAAATATCTTTGAATACCTTTAACCTTTAACCAAAATTACTAAGTTTCAAAGGGGCAAATAATTCTGCAAATATTGCAGGCAGAGTTATGCAATTTTGCACACTGATGTACATTGTTACAACAAAAAAGTATTTTAAATTTCAATTGAATATCTCAAGCAATAATTGAGATATTTGACTTTACAAAAAAACTTTAACAAAAATTTCTAAGTTCCAAAGGAGCATAATTCTGTCAATATTGCAGGCAAAGTTATCCCACTTGTCAATCTGATGTACCTTGCTACTTTAAATAAGTATTGTAAGTTTAAATTGAATATCTCAAGCAATAATTGAGATATTTGACTTTACAAAAAACTTTAACCAAAACTTCTAAGTTAAAAAGGGGCATAATTCTGTCAATATTGTAGGCAGAGTTATCCAACTTGTCAATCTGATGTACCTTGTTACTATAAATAAGTATTGTAAGTGTCAATTGAATATCTCAAGCAATAATTGAGATATTTGACTTTACAAAAAACTTTAACCAAAATTTCTAAGTTAAAAAGGGGCATAATTCTGTCAATATTGTAGGCAGAGTTATCCAACTTGTCAATCTGATGTACCTTGTTACTATAAATAAGTATTGTAAGTGTCAATTGAATATCTCAAGCAATAATTGAGATATTTGACTTTACAAAAAACTTTAACCAAAATTTCTAAGTTAAAAAGGGGCATAATTCTGTCAATATTGTAGGCAGAGTTATCAAACTTGTCAATCTGATGTACCTTGTTACTATAAATAAGTATTGTAAGTTTCAATTGAATATCTCAAGTAATAATTGAGATATTTGACTTTACAAAAAACTTTAACCAACGCAGACGCCGACGCGGACGCGGACGCGGACGCCGGGGCGACTACAATAGCTCTCATATTCTTCGAATAGTCGAGCTAAAAAGGGATCATTAACTGGTAATTGAACATGTCACCTTTTGAGATTATGTTTTAATATACTTTAAAATACACAGAAAGTTGACACTTAAAATTGCTGTCCGGTTTTCAGAAGATATTTTTATGTAAGTTTAGCATTAGAAGGTACAGAAAAGCGTCCGGTTTTCGGAATTCAGAGGTTCCGGTATTCAGAGGATTTTTTTCAATGAACATATAAGGAGAAAATACGGGACTTTTGAAATGGTCCGGTTTTCAGAGGATTCCGGTTTTCAGAGGGTCCGGTTTTAAGAGTTTTTACTGTATATAACCATTGAAAATGTGGCAAATATGTTAGTGTTAGAGTACTGGTGTGTTTTAAAGAGTTACAGCCCTTTATTATATATTTATTATCTGCAGATTCATCAAGTTTGGAATTTTGAAAATATCAGTATATCATTTATAAATATTTATTTTTCTTCTCTCTTCTCATAGGATTTATGCCCAATTTTATTGTATTTGATCATGGTAATGTCTTCTTTTCTCGATTAACTAAATAATTCATAGCCCAATTAATTATAAAATTCTTCATTAACATATTAACCACCATAATTTAACACCTGTATTTATTATTCATTTAATTACCCTGGCAACACTTCTTCCATGTTTTAATCATTAAATGGTGATTACACATGCATAGCAAATTGCTGTTAAATAGTAAAACAATCTTTGCTCAATTAATCAATTATTTCATCAGCATAAATTAAATATTTTACAAAATGTTCCCCAATAAAAAGTACCTGTTTTTACAGAGTTTTACAATTTTGTTGGATTTTAAGTCACACTCAAGATAGTGTAAAGGTTATATGTAGATTATATGACAACTAGACTTTCCAGCTTTACTGGTGGAGGAAGATATCATATACCTAGCTCTTCATGCATTATTTCATGCACAAGCAGGCCTCTAACCAGAACCACCAAAGTTTCTTTAGCAAGCAGGATATCTACAGAATCACTTGCTCTAACCACAATGCATTTGAATCTCGCCTCAATGACATTGAATTAGTTTGAATCTATGAAGATATCCAGCCACCATACTTAAGATTGTTGGTTTTACTCATGTGCCTACATCATGAAGCTCTGAGGATATCAGAAAATTTTAAAGTTTACATACACTCATACTCAATTTCTGTGCAACTTTAAACCTAATAACCAAAAAAACAACAAGAATTGTCCAGAAGACAATTTGCTTGACTACTCTCAGTGCTTTACAGTGTTACAAGGGGTGTAACTATATAAAAAGGTAACTCAGAGTTATGGGACCTGTGCCTATCATGTTAGATAAACAATAGGGCCATGATGGCCCTAGATCGCTTATCTGACCCATCAAACTCATCCGAACAATTACCTAGACAAGCATTCTGACCAAGTTTCATGACAGGTGAGTCAAAAATGTGACCACTACAGTGTTAACAAGGATTATCCATATTTGAGCAGTGTGACCTAGTTTTTTACCCAGGTGACCCATATTCAAACTTGACCTAGAAATCATCAAAACAAACTTTCAGACCAATTTCCAGGATACTTGGATCAAAACAGTAGCAACTAGAGTGTTAACAAGAATTTTCTATTTTTAGCTCTGGTGACCTAGTTTCACATGCGATTTCGAACTCATCGAAGCAATTACCTAGAAAAGCATCCTGACCAAGTTTGATGATAATTGAGTCAAAAATGTGACCACTAGAGTGTTAACAAGGTTTTTCCATATTTGGGCGGTGTGACCTAGTTTTTCATCCGAGACGACCCATGTTCAAACCTGACTTAGAAATCATCAAAACAAACTTTCAGACCAATTTACAGGATATTTGGATCAAAACAGTAGCCACTAGAGTGTTAACAAGATGATTGAGGCAAAAATGTGACCGCTAGAGTGTTAACAAAGGTTTTTCTATTTTTAGCTCCGGTGACCTAGTTTTTCATCCGAGATGACCCATGTTCGAACTCATCCGAGCTATCAACTAGATAAGCATCCTGACCAAGTTTGATGATGATTGAGGCAAAAATGCTAGAGTGTTAACAACAAAATGTGGACGGACGACGGACAATCATCGATCCTAAAAGCTCATCCTGAGCATGCTCAGGTGAGGTAAAAAGGGACATTTAATGCAAAAACTTAACCAAAGTGTGAGAGGGACAATGACACAGACACTGCCGTGAGTCTATCCCTTGAACAGTGGAGCTATTGAACAGTTGAGCTACTGAACAGTCGAGGTATTTGAACAGTCGAGCTAAAAACAACAAAACTTGAAATGCCAGTCAATGACGTTTGAACAAATCGGCCAAAAATATATAAAATTTCTCCACATTAGTTTTGTTTGCATACCTGTTAATCAAAACATATGGTATAAAAACAATTTATATTGCAAATAGAAGTGTCAGTAAAACAATTACAATACAGGGGTATTTTAAGATTATATCAACACTACAACAATGTTAAACATTTCTACTTATCTATACATATCTAACTACCTATAGAGTTTGATATCAGAAATGTATTATTCATTTTGAAAAAAAAAAAAACCCTTATCTTAACTACACAATAAGCAGGTTGTTTTGATTATGGTATTTTAAAAAACATGGTGCTATATTAAACTGCTTTCTTGATAAATTTTCTAAAGGTAAACAATTTTTTTGGCAATAGATAAAAACTTGCCTTTGCTGCCAGTATTGTCGTCTGGACAAAGGCAAAATAGTTATGTGGCAATAAAAACTTGCCTTTGCCACCAGTATAAAACAATCCATTTATAAATAATAAAGTTTTAGCCAATAACAGCAAAAATCTAGCTAAATTTATTAATTTGACCTTCAAGGTCATTGACGAGTAAAGGTTATAATCAATTTGATCTACTTGAAAGTCTTGTCCAAAGGATTGTTGTATTCAAGTATGAAGACAATCAATTCATAAATAACATAGTTATTGCTAATTATAGCAAAAGCAACTAAAGACATTGGACCTTAAAGGTCAAGGTCATTTACAAGTCAAGATAAAGATCAGTCTGGTTTTCTTGAAGGTCTGGTCCAAATGATTGTTGTGTCCAAGTATGAAGACAATCCATTAAGAAATAGTAAAAAAATGGCCAATGCTTAGGTGTCTAAATGGCAACGACAATGGGAACAACAACCTGACTTTAGCAATAGCTCAAATTTTTTCTTGATTTCCATAACATCGTTATATGACAATTCAAATAGAAAACTCTTAAAATCAAATGCCTGTTCACTTTCATTTACTCTCTATTTTGCACTTTTTGTCATGGAAAAGAAGATAATAGTTACATGTATTACCTTTTCACAATGGTCAACAAGACAAAATGGCGGCACTTGAACTTCAGACTTGACATGAAAACAACGCCACACCAAATCTTCAGTCACTTTTAATGTCCCTTTATATCAGTTTTATGTCCCTGAAAATTCCCAAAATATATTCAAATTTACACGTAAATTAAAATAATGTATATAAATTAAACTTTACCTTTATTCATTTGAATGTAACTTTGCCTCTTTTTCAATTTTATTTTCTAAATAATGGGGCAATAAGTTAATAAAATCTTCAAACTTACTGAAGACTGGAAATTTCACAGATGAGAGTTCAAAGAACCCGTACAAGCTTAAAAGACATGTTTATGTCCATTTATACCATATTAACATGTCATAAAATGTTTCCTATGCCATAGATGCTTACAAAAATGTCAAGTATATGGCTATAAAATCACTTTTGACGGGAAACGGTCATAAAATGGATATTGAATGTTTTTATTCTGTTTGATTTTAAATTCACTTTTTTTTATAAACTTTAAAGCTTTAACATGTTTTTTTTTTTCTTAAACAGCGCTGTTAAATGTTACGCGTAAGTTTTTTTATTTATAATTCTGCCACATAAAGCAATGAGCACTGTATTCAATTGCAATTATTTAAATGGGTCACAAATGCCCAGATATAAGTGAGGGTGTTATATAAGTAAAACATAGGTTTGTGAGTAACAGTAAAAATATCATCCTGAAGAAAATAGTGTTACCTGAGAGTTACAGTATTTTTATGAAGGATGATATTTTTGCTGTTACCCACAAACCTATGTGTTATTTGTTTTATTACCCGTAACAAATACTTCATTGGGATACTTTTTCTATAGGTTTTTAGTTTTCAGATTTTTACTGTGAAAAAGTACTGTTACCTAATTGTAACAGTACAAATTTTTTAGTCACATGGCAATTTTCCGCAAATATGATGGATTGCTGTCCAGATGAAAAAATGGACAAGTCCGTTTAAGATATATAGTGTGTCAAGGCCATGCAGATAATTTTGTCACTTTGTACCTGTCGATATTTTCTTATTTCTATATAGAATTGTAAGAATGACAACAAGTGTACATGTTTAATTGTAGTAATGAACAAAATGCATAAAACAATTACGTTAATTAGAACATAACCTACATTTTCATCAAAATGAAAAACTTGGTAATTTATGAGTGCTTTGCTCGCTACCACTTTCTCTGCCTCCTCTTAAATCAATAAGTTTATGGATAATGCTTAATAAGCTTATTACATAAACTACCGACCGTATATTCTCTAAAGAAAACATCCTGGGGGTGCGGGGGGCGTTTATTACATTTTACAAATAGAGCCCATTAATTATGTTAAAAAAAAAAAATTCAAAATAAACATAATGTTGACTGTTTTTGTATTATTTTCTGCAGAATATTGTATAAGGATTGCCGCCAGGTGTGTTAGAATTTGTGCTTATTAATTTCCTCCGATTGATAATAGAATTTTATTGCTTTGTTAACTCAAGCTCTTTTTCTTCATTAAAAAGGGGATTGGTTTTAGCATTAATAAGTAGAAGGGCATTCTTTATAGAAGAATTATCATAAGTTCCTTTCTCATTTCAACACAAAAATATTCAAATAAAAGTCACCATTGTAACACACACACACAGAAAAAAAACAACTAGAAATTGTTAATAAATTTAAATTTTAATCATTAATAATAGAAAACACACAACAAATTTCACAAAAAGTTGTTTCGTTTTGCCGTTTTAATCAATCAAACTTTTAAAATTCTATTTGATTAAATTTTCTAGAAAGTCCTCGGAATCTCCTGTTCTGTTTATTTAAAGTTTCGAATCAGTCATCAGCAGCACACCGCGCTAATTTACTCTAGTTTATTGAGTTATAAACAATACTGCATCTGTCTAGAATCAGGAATTAATCAAATTTCTCGTACATTTATCAATTCTGTCTTATTGTACCGCTAATTATATTTCCATCAAGTTCCTAAAGTATAATAGATGTCCAGTGTTGTTCATATACTATCTTATTCTGAGTCATATATAATTATATGGAAAAAAAAATTTTGCAGAGAATTTTGACGCATCAGTTCTGAGTTTAAACAGTGCAACCTTTGCAAAGGTGCCCTCTGTTGGGCAATAACCTCTATGTAGCAACAGTGGTAACACTTCCCAAAGTAAGCAAGACTTCATAATAATATAATACTGCTAGATCACGACACAGAGCTATATATAATAATATAGAGAGGAAGCTATATTTTAATAATGCCAGTATGTTTGTGGGTGTTGGTGTGTTTAAGTGGCATTGGGTGGGGCTGGGGAAGAGTGGGGTGACTGTGCCCTACACATAAATGTAACTAACCTCTATCCAGCTTCATTTCTGAAATAGGCTTGCGTTGTATTGAATTTGATGCTGTGTTTAACTGAATGTCAAATTAAGCAGGCACGGGTATACTATTTTATTACTATATCTTAACTCTTGCTATACAAACCTGCAAACAAAGACCACCTAAATGAAACACAAAACATAGCCTTTGTGGACAAGTTGTTTTTATTGGGGGGGGGGGGGGGGTTCTGTTCAATGAAAAATTATTTTAATTCACAGGGTGGTCTTTATTCAGAGGTGGTCTTTAACACATGTTTGAGTGTATACTGGTGGCTATTATGACTGTGACTAAATAATTTTCACACTTAACAATAATTGAGCCACGCCACGACAAAACCAACATAGTGTGTTTGTGACCAGCATGGATCCAGACCAGCCTGCGCATCCGCGCAGTCTGATCAGGATCCAAGCTGTTCGCTCTCAGTTTCTCTACTTGTTATAGGGTCTGTAAGCGAACAGCATGGATCCTGATCAGACCCATTACGTTGGTTTTGTCCTGACGCAGCTCAATTATACCCACACCCACTCCAAGCAAGAAATTAACCCTCATGACTTAAACCCTGGTGGGGATATGTAATTCCTCCTAATTATAATCCATACAAAAATTAACATGATCAACATTTCCCTAAAGATATTGGGAAAAATATGAAATGGAAAAGAGTTAATATGCTCCCCCCAAAAATTATCAGCCTGCGTATGAAAGGTCATGGAATAAGTCGTACATTTTCAAAGCTTGTAGATTTCCCAAAGGTGTTGTCTTGATGGCATATTTGACTCTAAGTCTTCTTTCCTTATTGTTCTCCTGTCAAATCATTATGAGATGAATGTGTTTTAGGAAATACTTGATTTTTTTCAGTAGGTTTTTTCTTCTTCTTTGAATTTTGGAAGTCTAGATTATATATTTTAGATAACTTTGTTCTAGTACCGCAAATTCCTTATTATTTGTAGGATACTAATTTTCATGGTTTTCGTGGATATGTCAATAAAAAAAATTCATTTTGTCTGCTTTAAGATTATTTTGCATTACATTATTTACATTTACCTTTTTAAGCAATAGACAGTAGACAAATTCAACACACAAATTTATTAAGCTTTCTGACAAAACCATGAAATTTCATGCCCAAGAAATTAAGTGAATTCACAGTAGGTAAATGGTAGGGAGAGGTTAATGATGGGTTTATGTATGGTATGGACTACAAGCTCTCCACAATTTGATATGTTTTTTCAGGAACTTCTATTTAAGCCATGCTCTACAAGCCCTGCGTAATATGGCAAATTTTTTCATGAACTTCTGTTCAAGCCATGGACTTTAAGCATTGGAAAATATGGCATATTTTTTAATGAACTTCTGTTCAAACCATGGACTTTAAGCATTGGAAAATATGGCATATTTTTTCATGAACTTCTGTTCAAACCATGGACTTCAAGTCCTGAGCAATTTTGCATGTTTTTTCATTTTCTATTCAAGTCATGAACTGCCAGTCCTGCTAAATATGGCACTTTTTTTCATGACATTCTTGTTCATAATTTCAATGCTGGGTTCCCATTCCCTTTTAAATTATGCTTGTGATAAGTTCATATGGCCACCTTATCCAGTGCAATACAGCACATGTTCTTCCATGACTTCTTGTTTTTGATACTGTTATCGGGCCAAAGTGGGGCAACCCTAATCCTGACCAAAAATCTAACACTACCCTGTTTTTTTTTCTCTTACCTTTAATATTAAAATGTTTCACTTAAGGAAAAATAAAATAAATTGAAAATTCCAGCTTTTATCTAGTATATTATATTAAAAGCATAACTCATCTGAATTGAAATGTAATTATTAAAAGTCTTTCTCATATTTGCTCCTCTATGTTGGTAATTGTTAGTAATTACACCACAACAGTAATTACACCACAATTTTTATATTTAAAAGGCCCTCACCTTAATACTCCCACAAGAGGGTAAAATTTCCCGATTTTTACTATGTCACCTTTTTGATAATAACACATGTAATATTATTTGTCCTTCACTCTTCTTCAGTGCCAATCTTCCACCACTGATCAAAGTAATTTGGATGTGGGAAAGTTGTCTGTTACTTGTGTTTTAAGCCTTAACCTACTGAATTTTAGAAATGGATTTGTCCTGCTTTGAATTTGGAATAGTCCACTCAAAGGCAAAGGGATTTCAGATTCAAAGTACAAATATTGAGCTACAAACAGTATAGAACCTGGTCAGACTTTGAGGATGTAATGTCTCAGGTTAGCTTAATAGGTAGACATTGGACTATGAATTGGGAAACCCTGATGTCAATTCATGGACGGTGCAGGTCACTTTCATTATGATTGATTATGAAATCCTTTCTATAATCATTCACTCTATACCTCTGCTCTAGCTGACATGTACAGAAGTGACCAGTTCCTTGTGAAAGTGAAGGCAACTAGTACTGGTAAACTGCTAGACAGCTTGCCCAGGAACGATGCCATGGCTGAACTGTGCTCTGGCATACTGCCATGATCCAGAAGGGTAAACTACTACCACCATCACTGCAAAGATATTCAAGCCGGCCTGGCTCTGTACTGAAGGTAAATGCTTATCACGTTCAGTTCTACAAGGTTCAGGGTAAAAATGGTAAACAAGGATTGAACATTTACCTTTAACTTCCCAAACTTCTCACTGTACACATCTTGCTCTGGAATGTTTGAAGTATTCTAAACCCTGGTTTCTTTCACAACTACATTTTGATGTTATTTGGGCAACAACATTGTCTTCTGAAAAATAAAGTAACAATTTAGATAAATACAGAAAACGTGCATAAATAATACAATACTGAGTGAATTTGATATAAATGTACAAGGAGGAAAATCTATTTTTAGCCTCAGGGATCTTGACCTTTACAAAATCCATTTGACACTCAACACAAGGGTAGAAGTATTTTACAATTACCAGAAACAATGAACATTTAGAAAATCAGTGCTTTAAGGAAGATGCAATGGTAGGTTAGTGTTGAACAAACTAGAACTGCCACTGTCATGGCGTGAATAACCCCGCATACCACTTTGTCAGAATCAACAGTGACCATTGAGAGCTCAAAGACAACCTCTGTCACTAAGCATCAAAATCAAAAGGGGTCATCTACTAATCATGACTAACCTCCATGCCAAATATGATGACTGAGGGTCAAAGGATTCTTAAGTTATTGGGCGGACAAGCTTTTTGAAGTCAAGGCCCCTGTGACCTTGACCTTTAACCTGGTGACCTCAAAATCAATAGGGGTCATCAACTAATCATGACTAACCTCCATGCCAAATATGAAGACTGTGGGTCATAGGATTCTTAAGTTATTGGGTGGACAAGCTTTTTGAAGTCAAGGCCTGTGACCTTGACCTTTGATCTGGTGACCTCAAAATCAATAGAGGTCATCTACTAATCATGACTAACCTCCATGCCAAATATGAAGACTGTGGGTCAAAGGATTATTCAGGGCGGACAAGAAAAAAACCGATGGATGCCAGACGGCCGGACGGACAAGCTGATTCCAGTATACCCCCCTTACTACTTTGTTGTGCGGGGTTATAACAAGCAAAAATTCTTGCAAGCATAAAGTAAGGGTTTTTAGATTTGCTTTTTTATCAATTATAGCACAAAACTACACTCTTTTACAAAGCACCTGTGCTCAAAGATCTGACAGCAAATTGAACAATGTTCACTGAACACCACACAGTATTTTAACACAGGGGCACACAACAGGGAAACTGGAAAACCAGCAGTTGGGTACATGCAGTGATAAGGGCACTAAAGGAGGAGGAGGCCAGGTAACAAAATATTATAACAAAGTGGAAACATGGCAGTGGTTAATGCATTGGACAAGTAATCTAGGGTTTACTAGTTGTGAGGGTTGAAACCTTCTTATGGGCAAGCAGTTTTATCCTCAAGAGAAAAAGTTCACACCAACTGCTCATAACTGGTTGGTTTGAGGAATGGATTAGAAGGTGTGTCCATAAGCTAATAGATTCTGAAACAAATTGTGTGTAAACAAATAACACTTTTTTATTTACCTATATGTAAAAGGTTATTATAGAAGGTGACTGTATCTGTAATTTACAAAACTATCAAAGCTTAAAAAATAAGAATAAAGAACAACAACATATTTAAGAAATTTTAAAACCCGACATTGACCTAAAAGACACAAATCAGTTAATGTAAGCTGACGGAAAAAAATGTTAACATTGTGAAATGTCTCGACCAAATTCCCAAATCTAATCAGCATTTGTATTATATTTTGCCATAATATTTCCAAAGAAACCTTTCAAATTCTCATAAATGACCGTAAAAGATTGAAACACAACCATAATGTTGTCTGGAATAGGAAATCTTTTAATCTAGTAAAACACTGAATGTACCATATCGTAGCTTTCAGATGGTAATTATTAAATGAGACTATATACATGCTTAACTACAGTCGTGCGGAAATCTTCGACGTAAAAAATCTGATTTCATCAAACGTCAAGCAAAAAGTCACTCCAATCCATTTTCGCGAGCTCGGACATTACTAATAAAGGAAATGAAATGACAGATTTTGTGATTGAGATAAGTTGGTAATGATATCCTTGGCTCAAACCAATTTGCTCTTTTCTGAATTCTTTAAATGGAATTGTAATGTTTTGAAATTTGAATTAAGCAGAGATCCAGATAAAATGCCTGTCAGCGAAAAATACTCAGAGAAAATTCGAAGTTCAAAGCGATTTTAATATTTAAATAATGATGTCTTTATGCAGATGAATACTTAATAATTGTTCCATCAAGTAAAATGTTGTGAAGTTTATAAATTAGGTGATCAATAGCACATGGTTGTACTGCCTTAGGACAACTGTCGTCTGCATTAACTGTTAAATAACATTCAGATAGTTCAATAGAAACTGCAAGTACTTATGCCAAGAGAAAGATGAAATAGGCAGAACTTTTTAAAGCTTAAGAATGCATTATTACTATATAAAAACACTTTAAAGGGACTCCACTAAGGTTTTTTGACAAGTTGGGACTGGAAATATTTTTTTCAAGATTTTCATACTATTTGATGAATTCTAATACAAATATATTGTGTACAAAAAAATTCAGATAATTTGCTCGCTCGTTTTTTTCAAAATAATCAATTTTTGTTGTGCAAAATGCTTTTTACTCAAATTGGTCAAATAATCAAACTAGGTTTCAATTTTCAATTTAGTTTTCTGATATATTTCTTTATTACCCTTTTTTTGCTTATTTTACAATTTTAAGTGCCAAAGTTGATCTATGTAATTCAAATTTTAGGTTTCAAGGATTCTGAACCTCAGTGGAGCTTATTCTTTAAGATTTTCAAGCAAATTGAATAAGCGGACCTACATATGAATATTTCATAAATTTTTGCCCATTATGATATCATACAGGTGTCAATCTTTTGAAAAGAGAAAAAAGTTTCCAGCGGAATTTCAGATTTCTTTTTAATGGATGAGATACGATTTAGCACATGCACCCCCTGCAGACAATAATCATCTACGTAACACTGTTACTGTTTCTATAACATTCCGCATCAGAATATCTATCGTTTTAATGCCGGTTTATCATAGTCACATGCTCATTTTTGTGTGAAATAATCAAACTAGTAAATTAGAAATGTCTGTAGCTCCTGGCTGGAACAATGATAACATCTGACAGCTTGAAATTGTTTTAAATTTACTGTCTATAAAACATATTTTGTGACATCCATTTCCATGATGCCATGTTTATCTCTCTTCCTGCAAGGAAAATTGTTTGTAGAAGATGAAATACAATGATAAGGAAAGATGCAAAACCGTTGGGTTCATTTGGTATAGAAATGAAAATGGAAACATTAAATCTAAATGACGCAGTTTAAAAATTTCCTACCTCACACATTTTAATTTTTCTTAAAATTGTTAAATTTTGTACAAGTATGAAACTGCATGCAGGTGTATATCATAAGATAATATTGGAAGAACCTTAGTGTACTAGACAAAATATTGGCAGAACCTAAGTGTACTAGACAAAATATTGGCAGAACCTAAGTGTACTAGAGGAAATATTGGCAGAGCCTAAGTGTACTAGAGGAAATATTGGCAGAGCCTAAGTGTACTAGAGGAAATATTGGCAGAGCCTAAGTGTACTAGAGGAAATATTGGCAGGGCCTAAGTGTACTAGAGAACAAATTGGCAGAGCCTAAGTGTTCTAGAGGACATATTGGCAGGGCCTAAGTGTTCTAGAGAACAAATTGGCAGAGCCTAAGTGTTCAAGAGGACATATTGGCAGGGCCTAAGTGTTCTAAAGGACAAATTGGCAAGGGCCTAAGTGTTCTAGAGGACAAATTGGCAGAGCCTAAGTGTTCTAGAGAACAAATTGGCAGAGCCTAAGTGTTCAAGAGGACATATTGGCAGGGCCTAAGTGTTCTAGAGGACAAATTGGCAGGGCCTATGTGTTCTAGAGGACAAATTGGCAGAGCCTAAGTGTTCTAGAGGACATATTGGCAGGGCCTAAGTGTTCTAGAGGACAAATTGGCAGAGCCTAAGTGTTCTAGAGAACAAATTGGCAGAGCCTAAGTGTTCTAAAGAGGACATATTGGCAGGGCCTAAGTGTTCTAGAGGACAAATTGGCAGAGCCTAAGTGTTCTAGAGGACATATTGGCAGAGCCTAAGTGTTCTAGAGGACATATTGGCAGGCCTAAGTGTTCTAGAGAACAAATTGGCAGAGCCTAAGTGTTCAAGGGGACATATTGGCAGGCCTAAGTGTTCTAGAGGACAAATTGGCAGAGCCTAAGTGTTCTAGAGGACATATTGGCAGGGCCTAAGTGTTCTAGAGAACAAATTGGCAGAGCCTAAGTGTTCAAGAGGACATATTGGCAGGGCCTAAGTGTTCTAGAGGACAAATTGGCAGGGCCTAAGTGTTCTAGAGGACAAATTGGCAGAGCCTAAGTGTACTAGAGGACATATTGGCAGAGCCTAAGTGTACTAGAGGAAATATTGGCAGAGCCTAAGTGTACTAGAGGAAATATTGGCAGAGCCTAAGTGTACTAGAGGACATATTGGCAGAGCCTAAGTGTACTAGAGGACATATTGGCAGAGCCTAAGTGTACTAGAGGAAATATTGGCAGAGCCTAAGTGTACTAGAGGAAATATTGGCAGAGCCTAAGTGTTCTAGAGGACATATTGGCAGAGCCTAAGTATACTAGACGAAATATTGGGAGAGAACCTTAGTGTACTAGACAAAATATTGGGAGAACCTTAGTGTTCTAGAGGAAATATTGGCAGAGTCAATATTGGCAGAACCTATGTGTTCTAGAGGACATATTGGCAGAGATTAAGTCTACTAGAGGAAATATTGGCAAAGGCTTAGTATACTAGAGGACATATTGGCAGAGTCAATATTGGCAGAACCTACGGTATGTGTACTAGAGGAAATATTGGCAGAACCTAAGTGTACTAAAGGAAATAATGGCACAACATAAGTGCACAAAAGGTAATTTTAGCACAACCTTAGTGCACTAGTGGTTAAAATGTATATCCATCAATTTTATTAAAGTAAAATGAGCAAACTTATTTCAGAACGTGTATAATATTATATACCCTTAATTTAAGCACTATTACAGACCTACGGTATGCATATTGTATGAAGCGGCAACTTCAGTTTTCATGTGCTTGTTAGATGGACCACATAGCAGCTGAGTATTACAGATTTAGAAGCTTTTAATGTTTATTGTTCTGGTATAGTTTCCAAAAAAGTCACTCATTGGCCAAGTACCTGAACCATTTATTTTTATATATTGCTTTTTTGGCAATTAGTACAGTTAAAGTGAATAAGTATTTTGTATGGAAGTTAAGATAAGACTTTGTTGACATTTTGCTACTTTTATAACAAACTATTTTACATTTTATCGCTACGTTTTCCAGGTGATAATTATCTAACATGCTCTAAGGTTGCTATTTAAACGTTATAAAATTCATAATTGCCTGTTTCAAAAGAAGTATAGATTAATTCATTTCTGAGGCATAATGTGCCTTTAAAATAAAAAATTCAAAATTTCCAATAAAAATATTTGCGACTATTTTAGTGAGTTGATAAGTCACTTAATAGAGTCATAATTTAAGAAATGGATGCCATGAAAAATTTGATTTTGTACAGACAAAAACAACTGCTAGTAAACAAATCTTCTTCATAATCAACACCCCCAGCTAGAAATAGAAATAAATCTGATTGTTTCCCACTGATATGAACAGAAACGTAATTATGTTTTTGCAAATAATCATAAAATTTATTAATTTGTAATCTGGAAAATTCTATCCATGACGCTACTAATACACTACAGCAAAAATACCCGAAAACACTATATCACATTTAAGGTGTTATGGTAATGCCAATTATATAAAGGTACAAGTCAATCGAGTCTGTCCTCTTTTCTTGCAAAAATATTGATATCTATTATACAATACAAGTATAGTGTATGTACTATGTATATGTAATAGAAACACCACAGAAACTAAGTTTTTTTAAATCATCTTGTTACCAAGGGAATCAACCAACACAAAAAATTACTCTTATTATTCTCCCTTATCTGCAAACCATAGAATTTGAATAAACCATAGAATTTGAATGAATAAACCATAGAATTTGAATAAACCATAGAATTTGAATGAATAAACCATAGAATTCAAAGAAACCATAGAATTTGAATAAATCATGCCAGAAGACAACAAAAAACGATACTGGATTTTCAAAGCATTTAAACTTACTGAAAAACACATATTTGTATAGCAATTTTTCTTTCCAAATAACACATACACTGTAGATATTTTCATTGAGCCAGTAACACTTACACTGAGCAAGTTGTTTTAGACATTGCCATCTTAGGCTTTATTTCACCACCAAATTCAATTTTAATCATTCCTTACCTTTTAACTTTGATCAGTCTATGATGCTTGCAAACCTTGCAGTTCTAGTACCATCAGTTTTTATAGCATTATATCTGAATGTGTACATAAATTATAGATGTCATTGATTCAGTGCAAGGCATTGCTATCATACATTGATATTGGATGACAAAATATTGACTATACACTTATTTATTAATAATTTACTAATAATTACTTGTCCATAATTCACTTTCATACATATTAAAATGAATTTTCTGTATAATACATGTTCTGTTCATACAATTATGATTGTGTCTTGTTTATAAATGCACATTGATGATTTCATGATTATTTTCTGACCATTTTTATTTGTTTCGGTCGTCAGACCAAACAAATAATGGTAGCGAAATTTCAGAGTCTAATGTTGTTAATTGCAAATGCCGAAAGTAGTCCACTTTTTTGAAGCGGTTACTTCCCTTTTGTATGTACACTAACGCCGAAAAATTCAGGGGAGATCACTGCGTAAAGATGGTCAAAAACAGGCGCGTTAATTTTCAAGCAAAGTAATTCCCGAATGGTCGAAGATTTCTAATATTGTTTTATTGTATTTTCTGATCGAAAATAAGTAAATACACAGCGGAATTCAATCTCTGACACAGAAGTTTACGACAAACTTAACAACAAGTAGTTCTCAAAACAGCTTAAAACTAGCGATTTAAAAGAAAGAAATATTTTATTCTGTTACAAGTATCCAACAAATTACAACGCATTTAAAGTTAAACAATAGTGTTGGCTTATAGAATTGTCAATAAATGCACAATCACAAATTACGTGGATGAATATGATTTTATCAATGAAAATACTATTTTTAGCGATGTTGATTACCGAATACTACACAAACCGAGTAGTGGAATATATAGATTCTACATGTCGGACTGTTTGGGCGAGAAGATTTTCGCTAAAATATTTACTTCAATTTTAAACAACAGGTTTATCCTGAACAAAATACCTCGAAATTAATAAGGATTACAAACCCGAAATGCAATGGAAGTTCTTAATTTAGAATGACTTGATGTTATTCAGGCTTTGTGTATATAACTTCTCCGTGGTACAGTGGTTACGCGCTCGCTTAGTGAGTGAGAGGTCTCGAGTTCAAATCCCAGTCGAGGAAACTTTTTTTTTTTTGTTAAATTCTTTTTTTAGTGTCTTTGTTAAGGAAGTAGCCATGATATGCAAGGATAAAGTGTGGCTGTCGTAAAAAATGATCATAAATGATTTTTTGATGCAATCTAGTTATGCAGAATTCCGTATTTATCAAACTCTGGTGCCTTGCAAAATGAATTATAATACATAAAAATAAACTTATACAGGAAAATGCATACAGATATACAGTACGATTTAGATTGCAAAGATCAGAAAATACCACAGAACTTGCAGTCCTTTGATTCTTTATAAATATACATGCTTATAGTAAGCTCCAGGATTATTTACATCTGTGTTAAACAACAGTTAAAGTCGTTACAAGCCCTAATTTAGAATAATATGGTTTTCTTCAGTCTGTTCACATATAAATTCACCGTGGCTGAAGGGTTTTCGGGCTCGCTTAGGAAGCGAGAGGTCTGGAGTTCAAATCCCAGTAAAGGTAACTCATTTTTTTCAAATTGTTAAAGTCAAATAAACATTGGATTGAATATCAGTGTTGCAATTAGTCTTATAGCCAATTTACTACAATTAAAACGCTGGAAAGCATTGGTGGCACTATACATATAATCTCACAACCTGCACCTTTCTTACATTCTGAGACCCAAACAAATTCAGCGCCTTCTGTGCTTTGATTTTTTTCATCACTGCTATGAAATATGTCTATTTTAGTACATAACAACAGCATAGTTTAGACATGGACACTTGCTTCTCTATATGTCTTAGGTAAACTTTCTTCATTTCTAGATATTTAATAATTAGTACAATTAATGATTTTTTCGAATGTGTATGAATTACTGAATGATTAATGATCGCCAGAAAAATATTGATGATACAACAATATGGAATGACAGCTCTAGATTTAAGCTATTTTTATAGCAACATTCATGTTCTGATGTTATGTTTTTTTATAGGAATATGAAGCAATTCAATGATAAAAGGCAGGCCTCGACATTAGCGGTGGTCCGTTGGTCCGAGACCACTTGATTTTGGCAAGGACCACCTAATTTTAAAACCCACTGGTCCGTCGGACCACTTGAATTTTCTGGTTGATGCAAGGCTCATTTGGGAGAATGGCGATTTGGTCAAAAACATGTTATATAATTTTGTTTAAAATCTATGTCCAATGTACATGTATATGGTTCATTAATCTCTGATTAGTTAAAGAAGTTCTTAAGTCATCAATAACTTTCATTTTAAGTCGCTAAAATTTTGTTTATGCAAGTTAAAAGAGTTAAGAATTTGTGACATTAATTTAGGTACAAAATTCATTCAAATGGAGCTAGTAATTATGCATCAAATGATAACCACGGCGGAACATTAACATATATGTTATGTTACATGTAAATCAACCGTGAGTATCCGATGATGGTAATTATATGATATTGGATAAACTTAAATTTCAGATACTTGAATAACGGCAGCAAATGAAAGGAACTGGAAAAAATACATCTAGTAATTCTATGCTATTTATCTTTATTTTAACTGCTTAACGATAAGAAATCTGTTTCTTCTAGAGTTAAAATTATTTCATAAGGTTAAAAATACCCAATGTCAAAAATGAATATTAACCAACAAGCAACAGGGGTGTAAAATAATTCTGTATTATAAATCTGTGAGAAAAATAAGATAAGTTATAGTAAATAATAACGTTGTCATTATTTTAATAATTTAGATATTTCCTTGTTTTCAAAGACAAGAGTAAAATAATTTATTAGTTCCATTAAAAATTATAATCTATAAAAGATGCTATGTTATTACCATGATTATAAGACGTACCACGTATCAGCAATGAATATTTGAATGACAGTAAGAAAATAACAGACACAAATGGCTTCACTATTCCCTAACTTGAGTTGAGGGAGAAATCACTTTAATATAAAAGTTAACATAAACTGTTGTGTATTTTTGACTGAGATAAAAACAAATAAACAAATAACTCTACGATAAAATACCTACTGACTTGCTCTCCCTTTTCTGATTAGATGAAAAATATATATCTAAAAATATCTGTTTTCTTAATAGGTTAATAATACATCTTTGTCATAAAGTTTAAACATTTTTTTCTACATTTGCAGTAAAATGATATAATAATGATAACTGACCACCTGACTTCTGGAAGAACCACCTAACTTTCAAATCTAGTGGTCCGGCGTACCACCTGCTAAAAAAGTTAGTGTCGAGGCCTGAAAGGTATTACACTACATCATTTTCCATGCTGCAACTGAAATGACCCATTGACAACATTTGACGTTTGTACTGTATAACTAAAATAATCACCTGGCTATAGTCGGAGCCATTTGGTAATATGTTGGTTCCCATCTTCAAAGCGCAGGGCATTTGAATACGGCAAAGCTGGGGAGCCAATCGTGTATTTGTTGAAAGATTTTGTAAATGGAGTAAAACAGTGATAACCTTGATGTTTTTTTTCGCCTGTTGCTTTGTTTATATTGATGTTGAAGTTTAAAATTGACCATCATCGTGGAGAATAATATCTTCTGTCGATGGACATAAGGAATATGTGAAAATATTGGAAATAGAATACTTAAATACATGGTGATATTGACGATAGGTATGCTGATTTGTTTCGGCAAACATTTTTATCTTGTTATTTTTATTATAGATGTTGAAATATGAATTATTTTCAAAACTGCTTATATTAAGTTTTTTTATGTCCATGTATATGATCAGTACATGTGCTGGGATTGACAAATTGACATTTTATTTGGTTTTTAAAGGCGTTTTGAGGTCTACAAACCCAAGTGTCTCTGACCGAAAGTGTACCACTGATAGTAGACCTATATACTTTATTATGTCATTAAAAAGATATTCAAATTGATTGTCACAAAAAATAAATGAAGCTTACATATCAGGTAATGTGCCACTATCTGAAATATCTGCTATATGCTGGTTGAGGTTTCACATGTTTCTTATGATACAAATGACGTTCAAAATATAAAGGGAAGCTACTCACATCACTATATTCTTATTGTTTCCCCTCAAAACTGAACATAGGGACCAAAAACTGAGATTAAAGTAGATGTTTTTATTTATGTTTAACTTTAATCGACGCCCTGTAATCAAGCAAATGATTCAGAATGAAAAGATTACGGTATTATAACATTAGGTAACGGATCCATATGATAAAATCAAGAGTAACTTCCCTTTTATATCTTCTTTCACAGAAGTCTCTACAATGTCAAAGAATGAAAACAAAGATTGTGTAAAGAAAAAGAATGTAAATGTTTTGGAATCCATACAAACATTCGTTGACACAAATATTAGATTAATTCAGGTAACATTTTTCTCGAAATTAATATCATTATTCAAGAAAAAAAGCCTCAATATGCAGTCTCATTCCGGACTTACTCTGTTACTGTAATTGGAAATAGAAGATTAATTGCTTTGGATGCAGGATGTAATTTTTTAGTTAGTCATTAAAAATTATTTGTTTTTCCTTTGATTTGAATTGAATAGCTGTCAAGGATAACCGATGAAAGTGCAAGCAGTTATTTCCAGGAGGGTCCTTACCACTGCTTACCTCAGAGACGGCTATGAGATACAAGGAAACCCGGGAACCTGTGCTTCTTTTACATGTCCAGTGTATAGCACTGATATGTGCGATGTTTACATGGGTTTCTTAAACTTTCTTTCCAGTACACCTCTAGGTAGGTGGGAAACATTAAGTGTCTCTTAGCCTAATTAAATTGGGCGTGAACGGTTTGACCCATTTTACAAAAAAAATCTCATACTTTCAGACTATGGAAAAAGACATTGCTCGTCCAAAATTACCTCTATGTCTCTATGACAAGTCTAATTAGTTGGACTATATAAATATTAGCTGGCAAAACCTGTAATTCGGTTAGAGCGCGAGACTTGTAATCTCGATATTGTGGGTTCGACTCCCGGGCTGGCCAACTAAAATTACTAATCAGTCTTTCGGATGAGACTTTAAATCTAGGTCTCGTGTATGGGTGCTTAAACACTTGGCACGCTAAAGAACCAGGAGAAGCTTCTGGAATTGAGGCATCTGTCTGTATCTGTAATTGCACTATCCTCCAAAAAAATAAAATGACTAATACTCTTCTGGAGGACTCGCCCATATGGGCAACCGGTGGCGAGTATAAATAAACGCAAATACACACACACACACCTGTAATACACAGTTAATTAATATCTGAGTGGTAATATTTGTGTTTTTGTCACTTCAGAATGGTCTGTACATTGTAGGGGGTATAGGAGTTATTGTAGCTGCTCGCAGTATCTATGTGGTAAGTTGACAGAGTCATATTCCTTTTTTTTGTTTGGTATATTCCCAAAAACCAGTATAAAGGAATAAGAAAGTCTAGCTTTAACTTGCAAATATTTATTATTATATTATTTATCTGTGTTGTGTGCCATATTCGTGTGATTGAATAAAGTTGGCTCATTTCACATCCAGTCATGTATAATAAAGCCATGGATACTCACAGTATAATAAAGTTTGTGACAGTATTAAATAAAGCCATGGATACTAAAACTGTATTAAAAAGCCATGGATACTTATACTGTAAAATAAAGTCATGACAGTGAATTTTCTTACTTAAATGGGAAGAGGCCTTAGCCTCTTGATTTTGGGAAAATGTTGCTAAAATGGCTAATTGGGAAGTTAAAAAGCAGGTGTAAGTTGATATTTTTTTGATGAAACTGTAGTGATTTTAAGAATTTCCAGTTGAGAATGAATTGCCTTTTATCAAGTATATTTACAAACAGTGAAATTTACTTGCAATGAATATTTTTGATATTTATTGAAGCTCTATTGAAATACTGTTAAAGTGATTAAAATAAATCTTTTATCAACATCTGGAGCCAAAAAGATAATGTTTTATTATCTACCATACACCTACTAATAATATCTTTAAATGAAACTTGTCCATTCATTCTAATCTTGGACAAGAGCAATTCATAAATTTTAGGAATTTAAAATTGTTTGACTGGAAGCTGTGAATTATTGTTGCAGACTCCATAATCAGATTTTGTATTTGGCTGTGCTGGCCTGAATCTTGGGGTCCTCACTGTTGCGGCAATCTGTTTCCCACCAACAAGTCTTTCATTAAGAGTACATTCAATTGATATTGTGAGTCTGATCTTGGTCCTACTTGTTCGATGTTGTCCATGGTTAAATATTCTGTTGTCTATACCAACAAGCTTCTTAAAGAGTTAAATTAAATAAAATTATTATTATCATTGATTTATTGCATAAACTTTACTGCCTGTCCTGAATGTGATTTAAGAGATGTACATTTATATTTATTTCAGACAAAAATATTTACAAAAGTTGAAGACATTCCTGCCCAATTTTTACGGGATAGAGTAAAGTTACGTGGGAAAGTCCAGCAAGTTCATCACGATGGCATGTTAAGTATTGAACACATTCCGATTCTTCGTCTGAAGATACCATTTGTCAAACAAAATATAGGTAATACACCATAATTAATAGGATGAATTTGTTAGAGCGCAAAGACTTGTAATCTCACATTTTGTGCTTTCCATTCTTTGGTTGGGGCGTCTGTGGCTGAGTGGTTAAGGTCATTGACTTCAAACCACTTGCCCCTCAACGCTGTGGGTTCGAATCCTGACAGGGACTTTGGATTCTTTCATGTGAGGAAGCTATCCAGTTAGCTAAATGGAAATTCTGTGGTTCTGCTCAGGTGCCCTTTCTTGCCTGAAATAATGTACGGAAGGGCACCTAAGGTCTTCCTCCAGTGGAGGACCTCCACCAATAAAGCTGGAATTTCGCCATATGACTTTTAATGTGTTGGTGTGAGGTAAAACCCAATTAAACAAACAAACCATTCTTGGGCTGACCAACTAAGATAACTACTCTTTTGAATGAGACTTTAAATCAAGGTCCTGTGTATGACTGTGCTTAAACACTTGGCACCCTAAAGAACCAGGAGAAGCTTCTGGAATTAGGGCATTTTTCACTGTCTTGCATTATCCTCTAAAATCTAAAATGAGTAATACTCCTCTGGAGGGTTCATCTATATGAGCAACTGGTGGCGAGTAAAGTTTTTTTTTCATCAACACACAAAATACATTTGCATATGAATTATCCAAATAAAACAAGTACAATGTGTGTGTGTATATATATGTAAATTTCAAGACATTATCCAATTATACAATTTGGCATTTGCCAAAATGAAAAAAATAAAATAAAAATTAATTGGACTTACTGAGAAGCTAGGTCTTGTGAGCCTTTATATATATTTCAAATTGATACTTTGCTTTGACTTGTTTCAGAGAAATTAAAGAATTAGAGTATGTTTAAGCTCATGTTCAACCTAGCTGAAATCCAAAATAACCTTTTTTGACCAATTTTAACTAAAACATATGATCAAACTGTTTCAGCCTCAGAAAAACTGAACTACATTCTATTTTGTGACTTTTCTTTTTTAAAAGAAGTAACAGGTGTTATGACCATATGCATGAATAGAAATGAAAGTCATGTAATAGGTTGTTTTGCAACTATTTAAAATTTCTTAAATTTCCCAAAATTTCAAATATTTTTTCTCCAATTTAAACTAGGGACCTTTTCCTAATATAGTTGGAAAGCCCCTCTTTTTACTTTAAAAATAATGAAATAATGTCAGCTCAACTGATTTGACCTTGATATTACTTATTAATGTACAACTAAGCAGTATTTGATGTTATTGAATCACAATAATATTATGAAAGATATATACATTGTACATTGTGTCTAAATTTGTTTAAATGTGGAATAGTCCCTTTGAAATTACAGTCTGTGAAATTAGGGTTTAAAAATTGTTGTCATTCGGGCAACCAATTTAAGAAAATCTTGTTGTCCAAAGTAAAAACTGGTTGTCAGAATATTTTCATCAGAACATCTCCAAGCAATTATTGATCAAATCTGCAAACTTATCTTCAGTGAGAAACAGTCATAAATGTAAGCAAACTGTATTTGATATCTTGCATTGTTGACATTTTGATGAATGCTTTCTGCAAATTTTTACTTGTCCATTGAGCAAGTAAACTTTTAAAAATTGGTTGTTCGGACAAAAAAATTGTTGTCTCGGGCAATAGGACAACTGCTAATTTCGCAGACTGACATTAGATAATTTGTACATGTGCAGTCTTTGTAATTTCAGATTGTTTGCCTGTAAAACTAGCTTGTATAGATGTGAGTCCTGAGGGTAGATTGTGGTTAAACAGAAACATCCTACACAAAGCAGTCTGGTTCCATCTGCTACATAGGAATGGTTCCCTAAATGGCATGGGTTCACAATTGTACAGTAAAATTGAAATTCCAAGGGTAAGTAACATAGCAACATGATTTTTTCTTGTGCATGGTTGCAACTGATACTTCACTGATTCTTATAAATGTGTCACAGTCTTGTGAGCTCAACTCAGCACAAATTGCTCAGAGGTTAGCTTTTGTAGTTTTTGTGATGGCAGTGTGTACAATGTTTTGTCAGTTTCGACTATTTCTTTCAACAACATCTCATAAACCACTTGATAGATTTTGACCAAAAGTTATATAAGTCATGCCCTGAAAAATGATCCTGCCCTTAATTTGAATATCAGATTCAGAGACTGAGTATAGCGTAAAACACAAAGATGACTGCTTATTCTCAGAACAGATAAACATGCTCAGAGCTTACGATCTTTTGCATGTAGCTTGACCTTGTAGTCAACTACATAGTGATAAGATCAAAGCCAGCCTAACCTTGACGTCAACTGCATAATGATAATCATGCCCTTGGGATCAAAGCTTGCCTACCCTATTGGTAACTTTGTTTGTTTAGACTAACATGCTAGAACAATTGTCTTTTTGTGTGAAATAACAATACCAAGAGCTTAGATAATTGTCAAGAAACATTTCTTAGCAGATATCTACAAATATTTTTTTTTTAATTTTCATAGATGTAGATCACATATCATGTTAACTATGTCTTTGAAATCATGTAGCCTCGAGAAGAAAAGTCGCCTGGTCATCATGGTCATCTTGTTTATCTTAAAGTCCTTGCAGAATCTGCATTATCAAAATAATGTTTTGATTATAATATAATAATGATGAAGACTCGTGAGAGTCGAAACGTCGGTTATCATCATTAAATAAACCTTAAAACTTATCCTGTGTTGATTGTTTGTTCCACTTTTATTGTTTCTCTTGTATAATATAATAATGTATTTATATATGAAAGAACTTTTTTTCATGCTTTCAGCGATTCAGAGGAAACATCCATGTGAATGAGGAGCTTATTAGACTAGGTCTGAGTAAAATCTCCTCACTGTCTCATCTTGAAGAAAATGACATGTTATTAACCAATCAAAACTTGTTACTATATTTAGATCAGTTAGTGAAATTGGAAGACATTGCCTCTAAGAAAGGTATAGGTATGTGGAAACAGCCTGAAGAAAATTCTTGGAGGAAAAAATCATTGACAGCTGTAGGAAGTATTCTAAGTAGTCCATTTCGTGCCATAAAGTGGATGTATAAAAAATGGAGACATAAAGAGTAGTTTGGTTTTTAGATTTTTAAAAAATAAAATACTTCAATACATTTTATAATGTTGAGAACTGCAACATATACTTTATATATGTATTAGTTCCATTTGTGCTAAATTTTAGATATGAGTGACAGAGATTAAAATTTGTAATACTCATAGACACCCTTAATTATAGTAAACACACATTGTAACTTTCAGTTACAGAATAAACTTTCATCTTAAATGGAAAAAGAGACAATTATTGATTGATTATCAGAGGCGGATGTTTTCAGGGATAGTCGATGTATTACAAACAATGACATAGTTTGATTAGATCAATAGGTAAAGTGTTAAGACCGTGAATCATGCAAGCGGGTTCGATTCCCAAACGTTGCAGGTCACTTTCATTGTGATTGATCATGAAATCCTTTCTACGGTAATTCACACAGTACCTCTGCTCTAGCATGTACAGAAAGTTATCAGTTCTTTGTAAAAGTAAAGGAACTATAGTACTGGTTAACTGCCTGACAGCTTGCTCAGGAATGATGTGGTGGCTGAACTGAGCTCTGGTGAATTTATTGAGGCTTACTGCAGTGATCCTGAGTGAAAACTACATGTACCAACACCACTACAAACAATGCAGAAATTCTGGTCAGCTCAGTGGTTGAGCGTTGTACTGTGTATCGGGCAACCAGGGTTTGATTCCTGGATGGTGTTGGTCACTTTCCAAAAGTTTTATTGTGATTGATAATGAAATCCTTTCTAAGGTTATTTGTCCTGTACCTCTGCCCTTGGCAAAAAAGTTATCAGTTCCTTGCAAAAGTAAAAGCTCTATAGTACTGGTAAAGTGCTTGACAGCCTGCCCTGGAATGATGTGGTGGCTGAACTGAGCTCTGGTAAATTCGAAGTGGCTTACTCTAGTGATGCTGAGTGAAAACTAATAACACTACCACTATAAACAATAACACCAAGACTCATGTATACAGTTTTAAAGTATTTATTATTAAATAAAAACTAGAGGATGCTTTTGTAAAAAAGCGCATGTCTCCCCCACTGCTGAGAATAACTGTGAATGGAAACAGGAATGGAAATGGAGATAAGATAATGTAAATACCCGGTAGTCACTTCAATGAAGGCTGTCTATGGATGGTTTCTATTGTTAAGGTTGTATGAGAAGATGTGACCTTGACCTTTGACCTACTGACCCCAAAAACAGTAGGGATCATCTGCTCTATAAGACCAATTATCCTATGAAGTTTGAGGGCTGTAGGTCAAAAGGAACTCTAGTTATCATCCGGAAACGAGAAATTGACCAACGGTCACTGTGACCTTGACCTTTGAACTACTGACCCCAAAAACAATAGGGATCATCTGCTCAATAAGACCAATCATCCTATGAAGTTTGAGGTCTGTAGGTCTAAAGGAACTCTAGTTATCATCCGGAAACGAGAAATTGACCAACGGTCAGTGTGACCTTGACCTTTGACCTACTGACCCCAAAAACAATAGGGATCATCAGCTCTATAAGACCAATCATCCTATGAAGTTTGAGGGCTGTAGGTCAAAAGGAACTCTAGTTATCATCCCGGAAACGAGAAATTGACCAATGGTCACTGTGACCTTGACCTTTGAACTACTGACCCCAAAAACAATAGGGATCATCTGCTCAATAAGACCAATCATCCTATGAAGTTTGAGGTCTGTAGGTCTAAAGGAACTCTAGTTATCATCCGGAAACGAGAAATTGACCAACGGTCAGTGTGACCTTGACCTTTGACCTACTGACCCCAAAAACAATAGGGATCATCAGCTCTATAAGACCAATCATCCTATGAAGTTTGAGGGCTGTAGGTCAAAAGGAACTCTAGTTATCATCCGGAAACGAGAAATTGACCAATGGTCACTGTGACCTTGACCTTTGACCTACTGACCCCAAAAACAATAGGGATCATCAGCTCTATAAGACCAATCATCCTATGAAGTTTGAGGGCTGTAGGTCAAAAGGAACTCTAGTTATCGTCCGGAAACGAAGAATGGACGGACGGACGACCAACGGTCAGTGTGACCTTGACCTTTGACCTACTGACCCCAAAAACAATAGGGATCATCAGCTCTATAAGACCAATCATCCTATGAAGTTTGAGGGCTGTAGGTCAAAAGGAACTCTAGTTATCGTCCGGAAACGAAGAATGGACGGACGGACGGACTGACGGACGGACGGACTGACGGACGGACGGACTGACGGACGGACGGACGGACGGACAGGGCAAAAACAATATGTCTCCCCCCGAGGTGGGGGAGACATAATGAATAGTCATACATACAGAGTGAAGTTTGGACCATTTCTGTCAGCACAATATAATCACTTCATGTTAAAACATAAAAATATAACACATTTCTAAATTAAATAGAATATCTACAACAGAAATTTACCTAATAATGTCATTGGAAATAGGACAAATAAAATGTCCCATTTAAAAGGCCAAGTGTCCATTTTCACCAATTACAGTAATACACATTATATGTAGCAAAAACTTGAACAGTCCTTAAATTTGTATAAAAGCAAATTTATAATTCACAGTTTTAACAATTTCTTACTTATCTTTGAATACAAAAAGCATTTTTTTTTCGTCTACAATTATAAAGAAATTATGAAAAATTATCCAGATGACCAAAATAATTGTTCCAAATGTGTATATCTGGAGAAAAAAAAAGGATAAACTTTTGAGCAAATTCACTTTCAAAGTGTTTTCTTTTCTCCAAAAATTTACTAATACTATTGGTTGTCTATGCTAATAATGTCACTGAACAAGATGTTAGTATTATACATCGGAGTTTTTATGGAAACAAATTATTCTACATAGAATTGTTTTTATGTGACCAAGTTTTTCTTATATAATATTGTGTTCAATTTTAAAAAGTGTTTATTTTGAAATTATTTCTAAGTGAACAAGCTGTCAGATTTTTCTTACCTTAAAGGGGTATAAAGTTTTCAGTTTTTAACAACATTCTGTCTTCAACGACCTTACTATAGAGCTGTATGTAACTGGAAGAATATAAATTTTAGTTCTTTTTATCTTGCTTAAAAAACATAATCAAATTCATAAACAGAAATGACAATTATTGTGAATTTTCAGTTAAGCCAGTGGCACATACACAGAATCATCATCAGTCGTATTAATAACATACATAGCAGTGGAATACTTTGGAAAGGGAATGTTTTACCTTTGTTTTTGTTTTTTTATATATTTACCTTAATTCATGTTCATAACAGCAACATTTTCTCCAGAAATGACCACTGAATATGAAGACAATCATGATTATATACATGCTTTGTGTGCCTGTACCTGCTAAATATCTTAAATGGACTTGCCCATCTTTCTATCTGGACAAAGCCATTCATCACTTATAGGGAATATTTCAAAATAAGAACTGACTAAATAGCAAACAATGATCAAAGGATATAGACATGCTGGCTGATATTTGTCAGCACTGGTCACATGGTACAATCTGCAGCCACTGGCAGGATAATGGATATATCATTGAACAAAGTTGTTCTTATTTTTCATTTTTCCTAAATTTACACACTAATGCTTTATAGTTTTTTATAGCATAAACAAATTATTTTTGCTTTACAAGTTTTTCAAACTATAATTGTTGTGAATTAAAAACTTGCTTTATTTACAATTTACTATTTTTATATTAACATAAAAATTAGTTGTTTCTACTCAAACAAAAATAATTATTTATTCCTTTTTACATAAGTTTCCAGGTGAACACATAACATTAATAAGAAATTTTTTATGTCAACAATTTGTTCAAAACGAAGTTGTTTCTAAGTAAACATGTTGTTTTTAACCCCAAACCTGCTGGAACTGAAAGTGATTAATTAGCTGTTACCACCAGTATAGAGCCAGGCCAGCCAGCGTTTCCGCACAATCTGGCCAGGTTCTATTTTGTTGGCCGACTTATTTATATTTTCACCTCGATATTCCCAAAATTATTTCTTACTTGTGTTTCTATTTAATATTTGCATTTTAATTGCTTTCTTCACTAGCATAATGAATCAAATCGATGCTGACTACCAAACTCGCTGACTGCCAAACTCTTTGTAACGTTTTGACGTTATCGCTATTGTTGTCATGTGACGCTGACATAATTTCCTGTTTATCATTTATTTATGTACTCTAATTAAGGCTGTTCAGCCGAAACGTTGGTATATTAAAGGGAATTTTAAGAATTTGCAGTTGACTTCTTATTTTTACTATTTATCAAAATTATTAATAAACAGATCCAAACATGGAACTATGGTAAAGTCCACTAAAGAAATTCGACAGGTTAAGTGTGAACAATGTGAATGAATACTTTAAAACTGGGACGGAACATTTACTGTCGAAAAAAAAATCTTACAACAAATAATAATACAAACGATAATTACAGAAATACATAAATCTTATGGTACAGTGTTCTTACAAGAACTAAAATTGATACTAACACTACACTGACTGGTTTAAATGAAATTATAAAAAAGCATTTATGAATTTATTCTGCCATTAACCCTTAACATGCGGGAACTAAAAAGTGATTCTTGTATAAAAACTACGTGCAAATGGTAAACATTAACGGAGAAAAAAATACACATTAACAGATAGATTCACAAGACCATATGCCATTGTTGCATATTTTGCAGTATGTGTGACTTGGGGGTGCAATGTAAAAATAAATTTCTGCAATGATGTAGTTTCATTTAAACAAAATTGTCTAATGACATCGCATTAGCATATGGAAAGTATGATGATATTGGTTTCTTTGTTGAAACCACACACCCCAGATAACTCAATATGAAATTACAGAATTAGACATAAACTTAATGACCTTTTTTTTTCATGCAGTAACATCTCCAGAAGCCCTCACACTTATCAATTCCTTCACCCAGTGGCTCATGCTTTAAATGCAACTTCGTGCTTCTGCAGATGTTATTGCACAAATGAAGCTCCATGTACCCTCTATTAGCAGTATAGATCCGGGCAGAGCTAGTCTGCACATCCATGCAGTCTAACCAAGGCTTTATACTGTTTTCACCACAAGTTCTATATCTTAATATTAAAATGCCTTAAACTGTGTTCAATTTCAAAGCAGGGCAAATCCGTTACACAAATTCATCCGTTACACAAATTCATCCGTTACACAAATTCATCCGTTACACAAATTTATCCATTACACAAATTCATCCGTTACACAAATTTATCCATTACACAAATTCATCCGTTACACAAATTCAGCAGGTTAAGGGTTAAGTGAACACAAAACAAACTCTGCATTATTTGATATGTAAAGAAAGAAAAAACACAAATAAAATACATGAACTCATCTAGACAAAAAGAATCAAACAATTACCCTCAATCCACTCCATTCGCCTTTTAAATAAGCAATTTTCTATTTCCACAAATTTTTCCTCATTTTCAGAAAAGATAGATTTTTTTACTGTTCAATGTTAATTAATTCCATGTAAAAAGGGGTTTTCTAGGAATATTTCATACAAAATTTGCATTCAAAAAAGATGAATATTTTAATCCTGATTTAAATTCATTGAGAACATAAAAACAATAATTCAGCTTTCGATTTCACTGACAATATGAAATATTATGTAATTAAATAAATATATTAATGCACACTTTTATTACAATATCTACAAGCATTTAAACAATACTGTTGTGAAGGTTTTTGATAATTGACATTAATTTTGATGAAAAAAAAAAATAAAAAAATGGAGTTTTTATATGAAATATTTAGAGGCACCCAGAGAATGATTCATCACTAATTTAAAGGCCCATTAAGTCTCAGAAATGAATCTTTTTTTCTTCTGTAGAAACGGCCAACATCTGTTTTAAACTGTTGTAATAATAATGGATTCAGAACATGATACTTTGCCAAGAGCCTTACCTTAAGAGAAAAAGCACTGAATATGAAATAATTTGTGACAGACATAGCAAAAAGTACACAAAGTGGTATTTGACTTCAAGACAAAATAATAAAGTTCTAACTTCCTAAATTGCCAAAATGCAAAAAACACAAACAAGATTGCTTAGCTATAAGGCCAATGAGTAATGTTTTGGAAACTTTAACAGGATACCAAAAGTAAGAAGTTTTTGAAAAAGTGAAAATATTATCCTTATTTTTCAGGCTTAATGGGCCTTTAATAAAAATCTATCCATAAAAATATTTTCATTTTAAAAGAAACACATGTTATTCTTTTAACGACAAATCAATGAAAATCTTTTTCTGCCCTGAAACCTTCAAACTGTATTTACGCCATTATGCAAAACAAATAAAGATAGATACAAAACATAATGAGAAATTATATCAAACTCATCAAAATTGGCGAATACTTTGTCTTCTTTGATCTGATGTTTCCTTAAAAAGCTTTTCACACAATGTAATAATTAACATTTTTTTTTTCTCATACATTTTTTTCTGGAAATTTTCCAAATTTTTTATAAAGTGACAACAAATAATTGGTGCTTTAACAACAATCAAAATTGCACAAAGATGGTGCTGCTGTAATACATGTAATTATACATGTATAATACATGGATTTATCAAAAATATGAACAGTCAAACTGGTGCAATGAAGTATATGTGTATACAATGTACAATAAGGTATGTAAACAAGCATGTGCTGACACCTGTCTCCCTAAGTCAACAATAATGACATCTTTGTTGTAAAACAATATATTATACATTTTTCAGTCCTTACAAAATTAAAGAATTGATATATCTTTTTTATTTATTATTATTTTTCTTCAATGTCTGTATTATATCTCTTGTTTGTTTCGTTAATCAGAGCTCAGACATTCATGGGACCAGTCCTTAACTCTATTGCTAAAACTTCTCAAACATATTAATAGACAATTCAAGGGTTAAAATTCTAGTTAACTCCTGTATTAAGAAAAAAAAATTTTCTTTTGAGTATATTTTTTCTTTGGAAGCTTACATTACAATTTTCTAAATTATGCTACTTTGAACTATCTATAACAAAATTATCAGTTAAATTAAAATCGTCAGTTACACAGTCACATGCTCCCAGATGCTGCCATCTTTGCACGACAAAGATAAAATCATGGCCGAACAAAAGGGAAAAGTAGGAAAATCTACTCTTGCCCTTAAATGACCTTGACCCACTCAACCTGAAACCCCCAAGGTCCATTAATTTTTACTAGCACACCTAATACCAAAGATAACAGTTGCTATTATTGACCAATAAATTTCTTGAATTTTGATTGGCTTATATGCTTTGTATACAGTGCCATATATACTTTGTAGACTGGAAACACATAGATAATTTGGTGCACGTTGAAAAACCTCAAGGGATATGACAAAAAATATTATGCATTTTAAATCAACATTATTTTATATTCCATTTTTATAAACTTGTCTTCAAAAATAATTTGCATTATCATAAATTCACTACAGCCCCAGCCTAGTCATATTTATCTCAGCCAGGCAGTATTTTCTCATATATTCCGTCAGCAACTTATATAACCAATAATAAATAAAAGAGCAATGAGAAATGGTCAGTGTTAGTTGTTGTGTTGGCTAGAGTAGAAGTTGTTGTGTTACTGAAGAACATATCCAGTAGCCACAATACTCCAATGAAAAAATAATGTTCAGAGCATAACATGATGAAATATTGTCATTAATGTATCATTCAAAATAAACACAAGACAAACAATTTAATAATATAATTAATAATACATACATCATCCTGAAGACGGCCTTTGTTAGACCGACACAAGTTGATTAAAATAAACATTAGGGATGGTTAGGGATGTGTTGTTTCAACAATCAATAAATCAAGTACAAGTAACCTTATTCTTTATGTATAAAATAAACATGTGATGTACTAAAAGACATTTTTATACAAAATTCCGAAAGGAAAGTTTTATTATTTTTTGTCATTAACATAGTCCTTGTATAAAATTTAAAAAAGTTTTTTTTATTTTGTTTTCAGAAATAAAGACCTATAGTCTTTGGCTCAACTTTTTAATAATTAACAAAGACAATTTCAAAACAGGTAAAATTATTGAGATCATTTTTAAAATGTTTGTTTCTTCTCTACATTGAATCTGAAGTTACTTTTAATGGTGAAAAAAATGAACATATGAAGAAATTATCTTTTATATATGAAAAAATGCACAGAAATTATACTTTAAGTGATACTAATTTCATATGAAAATATTTCATTTTTTTTCATACCACTCAGGAAACTGACTCGACACCTTTATCATTTTCTATATGCTCAACTTCTCTAAAACTTACGAGTAGTTTCACATGCGAAAATCTAAAAATTTTGCCAATACATAAGATTTCTTATGAATAAAAATTATTTGTGTGTTTTATTGTAAAATGGATGTTTTGTGAGACAGTTGGACGTAAAAAGTTTTTATATAAATGACCGATCAAATCTAGGACACTCGATGATAAATCATTCAAGAGTGAGCTTCCTATACAATCGAACTAAAATAAATTTGTAATAAAGGGACTTATTTCTTTCAAGCCGAACTGAAAACTGTGCAAAATGTTACAACAAAAATGCACTTTACAAATTAATTATAATAAAACTTTACAAATTTGATGATAACTACATTAAATTAATACTCTTCAACAGCATGAAAAATTTTAAATTTTGCCATCACTTTAACCTTTCAGATTGTTAAAATGCTCAGCATTTTTTCATATTAATACTCGGAAATCAAACTAGATGTTTTCCTGGATGCACATAAACAGATATAACAAGGCCACTTATGGCCCATTTAAAAAAAAAAATTACAGTACAACCCTGACCATAAATCTGTACCATACCGTATGCACTACAGTACACTTAAGGGAACAAAATCAGTGGCTCAAATAACCACTGTCTATTATTCATTCTGAACCCTTATTCTACAATGATTCATTGAATAAAAGAGTAAAGCCTATTCTAAATATGAATAACAGCTTGACATGACTTTCTTTAAAAAAAATCATTAAGGTTTCAAAATAAATATTATAAACAATCCTTAACGATGCATAAATAAACATATTATGATTCTATAAATAAAACACCCTAAGGATTATAACACCTCAGAAATGTGTTTCTTCAGTATTTTCCTCAAAATTTCATTTTTCAAATTCAAAATTTGTCTATATAGAATGATAAAAAACCTCATTGTAACATCACACACTACATAGAATTGAGAGGCATTAAACTCTAGGAATTATAACTGATTTCAACAAAGCATTATCTCTTGGTGGGGTGTAAACAGGTCAAATTGACAATGGCTACATGAGCAAGATAGGTAGAGTTGTCTCCCTTTCACTGTTTTTTTTCTTTTATTCTGCAGTTTTATTTTGTTATGTCAAGTATAATCCCTGCACTACACGTAGAAAATTCGAACTTTTGAGGTGCTGACTAGGATTCCATCGTCGAAAAAACGTGTTTCTATCACAACATTACCACTGGAAAACAAACAAAAGAATAATAATTATATTTTCATGTCACAAGTAAATCTCTTTTCTTTCAAATAATTAAAAAGTTTTTTTTGACCCTATCTGTGTCATTGATAACTTAATATTCATCAGGAACTTAACATCTATAGATAAGTCTGCTGCTATGAAACTGACAGACAGCCCTTTATCATATTAAATATCTTAAATGGACTAGTCCATCTTTCAATCTGGGCAAAACCATTCATCATTTGTAGGGAAATATCAAAATTTTTGTCAAAGGGTGAGACTCGAACCAAGGTCCCTCAGAATACCGTTCCGCGGCTCTATTCACTGAGCTATCTGGCCTCTTAAACATCTTCTACCCTATATAGTGAACAGTTCTTAACATAAGTATTGAATGCCAGCTAATCTTGGTCTGCACTGGGGGTATGGATAGAAATCAGTTGTACACTATGAGTTCAAGTGTATATAGCTTTATTGGGCTCTATATGAATCAGAAGAAAATTTGTTTTTTTTTATACCAAAGTTTCTAAACTGAATGAACAATTTGTTAATTTCCATTGAAACTGGTTGCAAATGCGTAAAATCAACACAGAATCTACGCAAATTAGCACTTGAATGTTTAGTTAGTGAAACTTTATATTCTGTTGTGTATATAATTAATGAACATTGAATAACAGACACACTGCTTGTATAGTAAACTCACTAAAGTGTTTATACTACTGTTATAAAACTCATGCATCTTTTAAAACCATGTGAATCCCACTGAATTCTCGCTCAATAGACTTGACACTTTTTGTTGGTATTTAGATATCAGTGAATTAAGGGAAATGTTTATTGTTAATTTGAAATTTGTGAGAATGGCAAACAGAATCTTTTCCATTTTGGTTTAAATACCTGCTATGGTAAAACATGTGTTTCCTTAATATGTCAAAAACAGGATGTGGAATTGAAATTGATTCATACAACCTGAACCAACTGGCATCATTATCAAACACTAAAAGGTTGTTTAATATAAAGAAATAAAAAATCTTCATTATCAAACTCTAAAAGGTTGTTTAATACAAACAAATAAAAAAATCTTATGAAACCAGAAGCTGTCTAGTTATTAAAGGAACTCCACTGAGGTCCAAAAGCCTGAAAACATAAAACTTGAATTTTTTACATAATTATATCAGCTGGAGAACATGGCAAAAGCCAATAAAGAATTATGCTCAGAAATAAATTGAAAATCAAACTTTTGTGTTATTCTTAGCCTGATTTCAGTGAAAAAGTAATGCAATGCTTTTTTAAGTTAGGGTCATTTTCATAATTAGAACAATTATCCTGGCAAAAAGGAATGAGCGAATGATCTAGAATTTTGCACACAAGTTACTGGTCTAATACTACACCTAATGGGACATTTATCTCGAACAAATGATTAAAGTCCAATAATGTAAAAAAAAACAACCTTGGTGGAGTCCCTTTAATAAATTAGAAAAGATGTAAAACTTACTTGAGTACATTTGCTGGCATCATCTGGCTCTCTGGTGCAGCTTCTATCACACTTTGCCATGTGTTTGTTGAGCCAGGAATCACAAAACCAAACTCAAACAACCATTCTGTCAAAACAATCAATGAGCAAACTATTCATTGTATGTACAGTACATATTATTTATTACATTTTTCATCCATGTAAACGTAACAATGAAAAAAAATTATTTTTTTTACCTTTGATCTCATGTTATCTCATCATTTGAAGTAAAGCTCATTCAAACATCCTAAATTATTTGTTTGTTTGTTTGTTTCATTTTTTTACGCCTTTTCCCAACAGTATTTCAGTCATATAGGCGGGTAGATTCCTAACCATCGTTCCTGAAGAGTTACACCAGTACAAGACTACCTTTCTCCATGCTAAACTACCAAAGCATCTCCCGGGGTATCGAACCCACGCCAGAGAGGTAACTGGATTAGAAGTCATCAACTCTATTCCCTCAACCACGGAGGCGGTCTTCCTAAATTATTTCTTGGAAAGTATATTGACTATTTCTGCATCTCTTCTATGATTGTTAGTCTACGTCAACACTTAGTCATCTCCAGAGAAAGTAATGTCATTGAAGTATAGTTATCATTATTTTATTTTGGTTGGGTTTATAATCACACTGCCACTGTTAAGGTCATATGGAGACTTTCCAGCTTTCCTCGTGGAGGATAAGAACTCGTGCTCCTCGACATGAGATGGCACCCCGAGTAGAGACCCACTGGTCGATCATTAACTGGCTAGAAACCTTCCTCAAATAAAAGAATCCAAAGCCCCAGGTGGGATTCGAACCCAGTCAGCAGCGAGTGGCTAGTCATTTAAATTCAGCAGCCTTTCCTATTGGCCATAGAAGTTCCAGGTAATTTCTTAAATTTACCTCAAACCATAAGATCTCAAAATAAAATGGACAACATGATAATAGATTCTTTAAAATTTGCTTTCATACTAACACTATTTTAGTTTTCTAATGTATACAAAAAGTACTAATTGTTTGCTAGCTGAAATTGAGAAATATTATTGAGATTTAATTCTGTGGTAAAAATTTGTTATATGAATACTGAATCTCTTTGCCCTAACTTGGCATATATCAGACAGAGGCAATAAATCTTAATATTTAGAGGAAAAAGAAAGTACGGTATAATATCTGCAGGGTGACGGCCCTCTGTACAACAATGGTATCATTTCTTCCTTATCTTACCATTCACAATAAATTTAACCTCTGAAGGACAACACCTGTCAGGAACAACCAGACTCTTTGTGTCCCCAAATCGGTTTTGTTATGTACAGGTTGTTTTGTAGCATTTTCTATTTTGATTCTCCCTATTATTTAACCATTATTTACCAACACAACAAGCTCTTGATCATTTAAAACAATACATTAAGCACAAGATGATTTCAAAGTGCCTTCAGCTTTTCTAAAGATTAAATAAGCAGCGCCATGACAAAACCAACATAATGGGTTTGCGACCAGCATGGATCCAGACCAGCCTGCGCATCCGCGCAGTCTGATCAGGATCCATGCTGTTCGCTATTAGTTTCTCTATTTGTTATAGGGTTTGTAAGCGAACAGCATGGATCCTGATCAGGCTGCGCGGATGCGCAGGCTGGTCTGGATCCATGCTGGTCGCAAACGCAGTACACTGGTTTTGTCATGGCGCGGCTTTTAGATTTTCAATTATTTTATTTACTTGTCAAATCAAAAGAATTAAAGAGGAAAACTGAATACGACGACGATAAAATACATGAACAATGAGGAAACCCCGTGATACCTTTAATTTACCAGTGCGCTCTCTATATTCAACTTAGTAAAGCGGACGATTTGATTCCTGATCTTCTATATTTAGAACAGAGACATCCCGACTTGTTATAAATAGCTCTCAGGACGCTGTTTTGAAGAAGGTTTAAACCTGATATGATGCACTTTTTCAAGACAAAATTACTGAAATACTTAGTTTGAAACAACACTGAATTGTTTTTCCAACTGAAAATTATGATCTATTATCAATAGATAATATTGATACACATGATAGGTTTAAAGATAGTTAGAATTTGTTTCTAAAACAAAATAACTAGTTTATTTCATACAAACCTTCTAAGCATTTTCCCTTGAATAAAACTTTTTGTTCTAATCTGAACTTCTCCATTGCCTCTTTTGATGAAAAGTTTATTTCCCTTGACACTGCTCGACACTTCAGAATCTTTTTTGGGACTCGCGCTGCAAAAATTGACATCATGTCATAAATTATTAGGGAAATAAAATGGGAAAAATTATGAAAAACAATTTTTCTTATCAATGTAACGAAATAAAAAATTGTCTAAAATTCTTTGTGTGTCCTTATGTACATGAACCAAGTCAATATTTATGTTATAAAAACAACATTTATGTCAAATTACTTATATGTAACTGGGAATATGGACATATTATAATGCAAAATTGTGTGCACAAATATGTAAATAAATTGTATATTTTATATTGGTATTGACACATTATAATGTGAACACACATATGTATGAATAAATTGTATATTTTATCTTGATATCGACACATTATAAAGTGTACTTGGGTACACATATGTGTGAATTAATTATATATTTATCTGGATATGCACACATTTTAAAGTGAATTTGTATACACAAAATTATTGTAAATAAATCATATATTAATCTAGTGTTGAGTTTACCTTCATGCTCTACTCCTGGGGCTGACCTGAAAACATACAAACAACATATCAAATTTATTTGTTTATTTTCCTGTTTATTTATTACATACAGATTTCTGGGGTTGATCCACTTCATCAACTTTCCTGGATAACTAACCAGTAATTACCATTTTTCTTCAAATGACAGACTACTTATCCCATGTGCTTTAAGAATCAGTGATGAGAGACACATAACCTGTAACTAATAGACTCTGTGAATCTCCAAGATCAACTGCCCACAGAGAAATTCTGTCTCACCTGAAGATCAAACCAGGGACCAAGCCGCCCCTGGGTTACTAATCTGATGCTCCACCTATTGAATTAAGAGGGCCGATAATTATAAGAACATGTAGCACAAATAATATGTTGCAAAGTATATTGTTGAAATCAAATATATAAGAATACATTCGTATTTCAACCATTTTTGAAATTTTGCATAGATACATTTGTATATTGCAATGCATAATAAACAATGTAGAACTAAAACATCATTAGCGCCTAAAGTACTTAGTATCACTGTCATGTTTTTAAACATAAATTAGATTTCATTAAAATGTTATGATAGAGCATCCAGCACAAGTTGCAGAAGCCACTTTCAGAAAATAATTTCATTCTATCTGAAATCTTCTTGCATGGCTGCATGGGTATCAATTATTCATTACTTACAGTCAACGATTCTGTTATTATCAGATGGAATTCTGTATCTGACAGTCAATACCAAAGCATCATGTTTAAAATAGAAGCTTTTTATATGTTTTGTTATTCATGAAAACCGTATATTCTTTAAAAACAAGCATTTTCCTTTTGCAAGTTTCACAAGTTTTCAGTCCTTTTGGACAATTTTTCATTTTGGTGAGAGACCCTTTTTAAGAAACCAAAATTAAAATTAAAGACTATGGCACATGTTGTAACAGATGGACGGTCCAATACCAGATTATATTTTAAAAACCTTTAATTTTATTACCATATTTTTTTTTTTTTTTTTTTTTTTTTTTTTTTTTTTTTTTTTTTTTTTTTTTTTTTTTTTTTTTTTTTTTTTTTTTTTTTTTTTTTTTGGTATTTGTAGTGTACGCTTTTTCCTAAATTCTATTACAAAAAACTTCTTATGACAAGTATCACATTCCTGTTGTTGTTGTTATCAGGAGAGGTAACACATTGGATTTGTTTAAAAATTAAAACATGTTAAGGGGTTGCCTGTTATCTTACAATAATCATTTAAAATAATATAGGTACATGTATTTTAAACTTTCATGTATGTAAGTGACTTTTTATCATTCTGTGCATGAATGTAGCAAGGTTCTAAACAACATATAACTGTTATATTTTATAGTTCAAATATACACAGAAAAGCAACCTGTTAGTGTTTTAGACACTGGGCCACGGGGCCATAATATTTGGGAGGAATATGGGTAAGAAGAGAAAGCAAATTTAATATTTTTAAATAGGGAACTTTGTAGTCTTAAAACTGTATAATGTTTGCATCTTTTGTTAGAATATTCATAAAGCTTATGACCGACAAGCTTTTTCAACCAGAGTAAAAAGGCGATTATTTTTATAAGCCTATAAAAATTTTTCACTGAAAAGTCTGAGGGAATTTTTGTTTAGGAAAATAAAATAAATTTTTCATACGGCTACTTACAAATCATCACTTGACTGCCAGAGAATTTTCCCACTATCTGCATCTCTAAGGTTCATCCAATTTCTGTTGTATGTTTAAGGAAAACAACATAATTTTATAAATGCTTACAAATTAACACTGATCAATTTAGTGTTTGAAATTATTTTTATAAACAGTTAAATAAACTAGACTAGCTGAGTTACAGCCAGTTTACCAAAGTAAATCTGTTACAATTAATTTGAAAACTGCAATTCTATTCAACAAAACTAATTTTAAACACAAAGTCTTTCAGACTATTCTTTTAGAGAAAATAAAATCTTCCAAGGTATAATGTTCATATATGTTAAAAAAGTGAAGGTTCACTGCGTCAAGAATTTTGAAACATTTAAAATCATGTCAAAACAAAAGTAATCAGTTATCACATGTGTCACCTAATATTGTATTAGTTAAGTATAACAGTAGTCCAGACAAAACTTTAAAATATTAAAATAATTAAAGGGCCATAACTCTGACAAAAATCATTGAACTGGAAAATGCCAACTGATATGCAGAAATTAACTTCAAAATAAAACAACTAAACATTATGTTGATCATTCCTGTAAAGTTTGGATGAAATTTCCCTATTAGTTTTTGAAGACAAGTGCTTACAAGCTTTGTGACAGACAAATAGATGGACAGACAGATAAATAATCCATATATGGTCTACACTCTGTAGAGGCAACACAAAAAAGGTATATGACTCAGTGAAGTATAATTCATCTTTGGATTAGATTTGCATTGAAAAAAATCTTTATTGATTGTTTGGTAAATAAAAACATGTTCAGTACATGGATTTCAAATATTTTGTAAAGTTGGTATGACGATATAAAATTATAAAAGGAAGTATAATTCAATAAAGAATTGATAATAAATGAACTTTAAACTATCTATATGTAAACAAGGAAGAAAAGTAGAACAATGACTAAAATTAATATAAAAACATTTTTGTTTTGATTATAAAAATAATAAAAAATATTGCCTGGCTAAAAATACATGAAGAAAATAAGATACTTTATTTTGACATGCTTTTGTCAAACAATGACCCTCATCAAGATAAAACTTAAACATTATTTATCTGCTTAATTCAGGAAGTTATAAGTAAAAATAATTCCTGGAATGCATGACTGTACAGTAATTTGTAAAGGAACTCTATGTAATTGTTCTTTACCAGGAAAGGAATATCAAAATGTATAAAATTTCAAAAATATTTTTAAAATTTGACTTTATAGTTTACAATAAAAAACAAGAAACATGGCAATGCCACGAGACCAGGTTTTCAATTATCACCATTGTAGATAAATATGTTGTATTTGAAATACAAGCAACAAACAATGTAACTATGTGCAATGTAAAACATGAATAATGTAGGAGGAATTGCCACAGAAGAAGTGTTCACTATATATTCTGTATAATGAAAAAAACAAAGGGCCATAAAAAGGTAAAAAATTATCCAATCACAAAACCCCAACAATATGCGCCAGGGCACTGGATGACAAAGCTTCTGTGAAAGTTTGAACAAAATTTGTTGAGAAATGTAGGAGTTCAGCACAGAAGAATTTGTTCACTATATATTCTGTATTTAAATACGAAAAAAAAACAAAGGGCCGTAATTAGGTCAAATATCATCCAATCACAAAACCCCAACACTATGAGCCAGGGCACTTGATAACAAAGCTTCTGTGAAAGTTTGGTCAAAATCCGTTGAAAAATGTAGGAGAAGTTGCGCATGGTAGAAATTGTTCACTTTATATACTGTATAAAGAAAAAAAACAAAGGGCCATAATTAGGTCAAATATTATCCAATCACAATGCCTCGACAATATGCGCCAGGGCACTTGATGACAAAGCTTCTGCGAAAGTTTGGTATACATACCTCAATCTGATAACCAGTTTTTTCCTTTGGAAAACCTGGTTAAAAATTACAACAATTTATTTAAAGAAGCTATTATAAACATAACTTTAATAAATAACTGAACAGATTGTTTCCCTTACATACTTGAGATTTTTTTCATGAAATGCCATGCTAAGATTCTACTTCCTCGATGAATACAAAATTTTATTTTAAAACATAGGGCCACAATGCCTAATATATCTGACACCAAATCATTTAATCCTCGTAAAAAGTTTTTAATTTCCTTCTAATTGTTCTGTCTTTGGAAGTTGATCACTAGCAGTTTTGTATATATGTTCTATTGGTTCTGCTTCTGTAAAAGAGATATTTTTATCTTACAGCCCTGCACATGGGGTATAATCACTGTCTTGAGATTGCAGAGATCCCTGACCTGTCTAATTCTAATTATCAGATTAGTGGATACAATAAGAATTTCACCACATTATTTTTTCTGTGATTTTGTAAGAACAAAAAGTTTTGCCAACTCATTTTACAACTAAATCTTTACTTAAAAGTACATATATTCCTTAGAGTATAACTATAAGTTATTATGATCAAAGACAAAAACATTTATGCAGATTTCAGTGTGTTTATAGTTGCACAATGTATATTTTTAACTATTTACTTATATATGCATAAGTGATTAAAGTTGCACTGATTGACTTAACGTGCTCAACCTTCTAAAAAAGTTGGCCTTGCTGTCTACAGTAAACCCTTTTAAATAGTGATATGTTTTGAGTGTTGGCCTAGTAATCTATCTGTGACTCAAATCATAGTCAGGAGGATTTCTTAGGTAACACAGGGAAGTCAAATTCCCTTTTTTTAAATTATCTTAAAGACTTTATAAATTACAAATGTATGTTTAAAAAACAATCAAATAATTTGTTTTTAAATATATAGATTTCTTTACCATTACCAATCAATAGAGTTTTGAGTGTCAACTGTCATTTCTATTTCTAGTACTTGGGGCAGTCTGAATTTAATGTAACTAAATGATAATCAGCAGGGTATTCCAATAAAGGAACAATCACAACTTTTTAGCTTAAGAATTATCACTGAGGTGTCTTAGCTGAAAACAGAAGCGTTGCATGAAATACCTAATGACACGTTTAAAACGAAAAATAAAACAATGAACAAAAGTATTTTTTATCCAACTTAACTGTACATAGGCTTTGCCTACTTTCATATTACTGCATACTTGGAATTTTCGGGATACGGACAAAAGCCGCCCCGGACGAAAGCCCCCCCATCTAAAAATGACAAGGTGGAAAAAAAGCCCCCCATGAAATATTTACACATAGGACAAAAGCCCCCCATCAAAAATAACAGGTAGGACAAAAGCCCCCCAGTCCATGAAACATTGTTATTGAGAATCTTCGTTCAGTTTAATTCCGGAACTTTGATGTATTGAGACAAGTCAAATGCAATTGTTTATAAGAAAATTTACATAAAGATTTAAATTTAAAGGTACTAAAAGTTCTAATTTGATTTATTGTTAATTCGTATATAATTCATTGATGATATGAATGTTTTTATGTTTATTTTATATTGTCAAGTAAAAATGTAAATGAATATTTTCAAGAGAATCATTTATCAACACTTATCAAGGAAATAAAAAGTGGAAGGGCGCATACTTTGTCTAGATTTATTTGAAGTATAACCCAAGTTCCCTAACACTGGGTGTGTGAAAAAAGATAGTTAAGAGTCTGGTCTATAAACCTTAGGGGGGCTTTTTGTTTGCTGGACTGGGGGGGGGGGGGTGCTTTTGTCCCTACTTTTATTTTTGATCGGGGGGGGGGGGGGCGTTTGTCCTATTTGTAAATTTCATGGGGGGCTTTTTGTCCACCTAAACATTTTTTAGAAGCCCTGGGGACTTTTGTCCCTACACTCTGAATTTTTCCTGTAATTCTAATTCAGGCCATCCAATAATTTAAAATAACTAGAAATGTGGTCCATAGGACACGGATGCCCCCACAACGGCACACTGTTCTGTCAATCTTATGACTCTAGGTCAAATATTTTTTGGACTAACATGTAGCCCCACAAGTTGAAAAACTAAAAATCAACAGGGCCATAATTCTTAAATTTGGTCGCAAGCAAAAAATTCTAAATCCTTTAACTACCATCTACACATTTTTAGGCTGTTAATCCCTGGAAGTTAAGCAAAATCTGCCATCCGCTTTTAAAGAAGAGTTGCATTCACAAAATTTCTACATGGTATAGAGTGAAAAAATCAACAAAGGGTCATAATTCTGTAAAATTTGGTCGCAGCGAAAATTCCTTCCTTTACTACCATCTACACCATAAGGTTGTTCATCCCTGTAAGTTTAAGCAAAATCTGCCATCCAGTTTAAGCATACATGTTAACTTTTTCTGGTGCCAAGTAGGGAGATTTGACCATAAAAGTAGGTAGATTGATCTTCTGTTGGGAGGAGATTTTTGGAAACCAGACTTTTTGCGTACAGGAAGGTCTTAACACACAATAATTAAAAGTCATTAACTACAAGTTCTTTTAAAAACATTTTATTTTGCATGATAACTAATTAAACCCAATTTTATCATTAAAAAACTTTCTTTATAAAACATAACATGTTTTTTTTTCCACTGCACTTGTGTTTGATGTTTAAGTAATTTAGCTCAACTTTCACTTAACACACTTTACACAATTGAACTGTCTTTATATGTCTACATGTTTTTTGACTTCACTGTACACAAGTGTTAGCTAAATGGCATACACAGCCCATAATAAGACAATCAGGTTGCTTCTCACGAATACGAGATAGGACAGAGTTGTGAACGGCCAACCATCCGACACTAGCGTTGTCAGACCCATACCCAATGCATCTTGCTTCCATGGTATATTTCTGATCCCTGAAACAGAAAAAAAATATCAATTATCATACCTAATATATATATTCATCATTTCATCAATTTTAAAACAATTTAAATTGATCCTTCCACTTAAATGTATAAATCATAACCTTACAGAATATTACATTTTGTAGACACCTGTCGTGGATGCGTGTTAATCCCCATGACAATTAACAATTTTCATACAAAATAACATAATTGGCATAAAAATTGACAGTGGTATTTTGTTTAACAATAAGGGTACTTACCAGATTTTAGTCTCCTCGCATGTGCCTGTTATCAGCAATTTTATAACCCCGAAGTCAAGCTGTGAAAAACTGACAATATACAAACAAATTTGCCAATACCAAGGTCAAGGCGTAATAGACTGTGTTACATTTTTAGTGAAATATGGGTAAAACGAATCGATAAATGTTTACACTGATCATTGATTACCGAAACGCTTGTGTTGTAAAATTTTTATTGCTTTTGAAATGAAATATCGGTAGTTTGTAAACCCCGAGCGGTAGGGGGGTCTTAGTTGGCCAAAATCGGTAGTCTACCGCCCAAATCGGTAGGGTTCACAAGTATGGTTTAAGAGGAGTTGCGTTCACAAAATTTCTACATAGTTTATAGTGAAAAAATCAACAAAGGGCCATAATTCTGTTTTAAATTTGGTCGCAGCAAAAATTCCTTCCTTTACTTCCATCTACACATTAAGGTTGTTCATCCCTGTAAGTTTAAGCAAAATCTGCCATCCGGTTTAAGAGGAGTTGCGTTCACAAAATTTCAACATAGTATCTAGTGAAAAAATCAACAAAGGGCCATAATTCTGTTAAATTTGGTCGCAGCGAACAGGGTTCTCGGGGACGCTTATTTCGGCGTCCCGGTACGCATGTTTATTACAGCTGGACGCAATTATTTCAGAGCAAGGATTCCACCTACGCTTAATTTTGCCTGGGGACGCATAAAATTACCGATTGTTTACAACCACAAATACACAAATACGTCAGCGCGTGTCAGTCTATAGGTAGGCGGTCCTATGCACATAGACCCGTGAAGCGATTAGCCAATCAGCGATAACGCTTCCGGTCATTATCTCGCAATAGTGATCAGACTAATGTATACACGCGCTGTACATGTAAATACCAGATATAACACAAGGTGATAATTTTATATCTTTGATCAACAGTTGATTGGAAATTGGCAAATTTTACCGACAAAAGGATAAAATTATCGACTATTTACGCCGCAAGTTTAAAGACTGTTTCTCAAATTATAAATGAGTGTAATTTTGAATGATTGTCGAATATTTTCGGCATTTTCTAGGCACAATTTTGCTTTAGTTTCATTCTTGCAAAAACGTTCTACAATAGTATTAAGAATTTAAGATATTATGCCGAAATGCCAAGACAACAAACAAAAATACACATATGCTTTTCTTTGATCCGAAAATTGATCCCGAACATCGGCGATTTCACGTTCGCCAGAAACCCTAAAATTTCGCAAAAATTCTCAGTTTCCAATCCAAACACGTGAATGAATTGTTCTTTTATTATTTAATCAACATTAAATCTTTAAATATCGATCTTCAATTTGCCCCCTTTTGGAGATATTTGCTAAAATAATTGCCGTTCGGATGAATCTCTTACACACTGTGTGAAGCTGTACACGATTTTCCTATTCATTCCGCTAAACGCTGCCTATATACATTTACGATTTTTTTTTTACAAATATAAACTTTTTGTCTTAAGAGTGGACTTATTTAACCAGAATAAAATTTGATTTGGTATAAATGTGAAAAAAAAACACAAAAAAAACACCATAAATTGTGTTGATGCATTATAATGAAATAATTTCATAATAAATATTAACAACAAAACAATAATTCAGAGGTTTTTTTTGAATAACTATACAGTAAACTTTGAAAGTCTCTTGAAGATTCAAAATATCAGCAATGCTATTGTGAGCATTGAATGACTAATCTATAAACATATTAATTGCGACGCGCTTTTGGACTCCAACTTTTTCAGGGTTGGGAGTCCATGTTTTAAAGTCCTAGTGAGAACCCTGAGCGAAAATTCCTTCCTTTACTACCATCTACACATTAAGGTTGTTCATCCCTGTAAGTTTAAGCAAAATCTGCCATTGGGTTTAAGACGAGTTGCGTTCACAAGATTTCGGGAGGTAAGGACGGACAAGTGCAACGCTATATGCTCCCACATTGTGGGGGCATAAAAAGCACTTTACTCTTTACTTTTATTGCTGACAAAGGGGTATCGGGGCTACTGTCCCCAATATGAAACAGATGAGCAATGGAATGATAAAACAAAAATTTATGACTTATCAGACTGTTGTTTTTTTTCATAACCATGCATTAGAAATTTCTGTGCATACTATTAAAATGAATTTGTCACCAATTTTGCACTTGTCTTCAAATCTATTCAGACAGGGTCCTGAAAATGTGACTGAAAAAAAAATGTCCTGAAATTGAAATTTATTCTGATATTTCTAAAGTTTGAAATTGACAAAAACTTGATAAAGTCATCTGGAAGGATACAGTTTAAATCCTTTCATGATATCTTCAGCACGTGACGGCATTTTGAGGTTCGTAAAAGTGACGACAAAAAAGAAATTTCAGCTGTCCGTTTCCAACAGGTTCCCTATGTCAACAATCCAATATGGCCGACTTCCGCTACGTACTTCTTTTCTTCCGCGTAATAGGTAAACAATGGCACAATAATGTGCTTAAAGAGAACCATTGATGCAACTTTAAATGTAACTTATATATTTATTAAACTATGGTTACTATTCATAATTTGAAAATATGACTTTCAATCAAATAGTAAGTGCTAAACTTTTGAACTATTTTATACCAAAGTTTGAAAGCAACTACTTCCGGATAGATGTCCTTAGGTTCAAAAATTAGGACTATGTTATAATCTGTGGTTTATTTTGATTTATTTTTTAGTCCTATATACTTAGACATAGAAGCAATTGAGGTGTCAATACATTGAATCAAGAAGGTAAGTACGATAATTTGAATTATTACTTTCTACAGACAGAATGATCAAGTTTATCATTTTACATTGAATCTATGGAGTTCATGCCCATATCATGATGTTTTTTGATTGCATTTTAAATCTGTATTATTTGATTTCCTTTCAAATATACACATGTAGTCTAAAGCCCGACAAGCCAGCTTCACATGGCCTATGACTTCCCCAAAAATAGCATATTTTGATTTGAGATGAAACATGATAATTTGGCCCAAAGTTAAAAGGCAGGTGTACCACATGTAAACGTACTGGGCACATTTAAAATTTCACATCCCATATGTCATGCAAAACTTGGGTTTGATATTATAATGGAGTAATTTTTTTCAAGAAAGGAAAAAAATGCTGCAAAAAATTTCGACATCATCCACAGGCCTCAAAAAAGCCCCCGTCAAACCACTGGCCCGCTTCATTTTTCCCAAGGAAAGTCCGGGCAGGAAGAAAAAGTTAATCAAAAATCGCCACCCCCAGTACCAAAAGATGTTTTTCAAACATGTATAAAATTAAAAATTTTTCGACAAAAAAATCCTCTCAGGCGCGTTTTTTAATTTCAAAAAAGATTTTGTCAAAGGAAACTGGGAAATTGTCTGGTAAGATAAAAATAAGCCTCTCCTTCATTTACAGCAGCAATAACCAATGTTTTACACATACAGGTTTGGTTAAGTTTTATACTTAGCGGCAATAGCCATGAGATCAATTCCACAGCTAAGTGCTTTTAGAATCTGAATGAAATAAGTATACAGGCTAAAGTATGAAGAATAGTATTAAAAATAATATGTGATTGAATAAAGCCAGTTATACCTATAGACTGGTAAATAGTAAATTTGAGTAATGTGGTTTTGATTATAACTTTGTAAAAAGGGGCATAATACTGAAAGCTATATTTTTTGAGTAATGCCCCTTTTTAACTTAGAATTTTTTACAGACAAGCGCTAATATTGCATGTAATGTTTTTATTTTCAGATAACAACTCACAATGGCAATGAGAAATCTTGTGGAAGGGGAATGTGGCGGGTCAAATGCCCTGATGAAATTGACGTCACACATGACCAAAGACAGAGCTATGAGACAGGTTTGTTTTATCATCATCTTTTTAACAATTTCTGTTAAACGAAATGTAATTAGGTAATAATACTTATACTTCAAGTTCTTAAAGTTGTCAGGGTAGCTGGATTTTAAAATCATTGAGAGTTGTTGATGTTCTGAAAAGAAATTTTTTGTTTTGAATTTTTAAAGGCATAGAGAGAGTTACAAAAATGATTAAAAAAAAGATCAGCCCTAAGTATGATAGATGAATAAGTTATTATTAATCACTTTCTTCTTACACAAAATTATGAGACCTACCATGGATTTGCTGGGAATGATTCTTGATGAATTAAGATTATTTAAACATTATGCTTGCCTTAAGATTATTTAAACATTATGCTTTAAGGCAAGAAGTAGGAACTTGTAGATATTTTAAATTAGAAATAAAAACACACAAGTTAGATTTGTGACTTGGAAATTATGGAGAAAATGTGCAACATGTTCAAAGTTTATAAAATTATTTTCTTTGTAAGTCTTTATATCAGTAAATTATTTGCTCTCTGACTGATTATGTGTTAAGCCTATTTATCACATAAACCGCGGCGCAGGAGTGTAATAAAGCCATTTAATAAAACCGATATTACACTAGACGATATTACACTAGTGTAATAACACTTTGACGTCACGTCATTTGCGTTATAAACATAGCGTTAAAGCGCGCTAATGTTAGCGTGACACTATAGGCGCGTCAGAGAAAAATGACTCTTGATAACAGTTTACCGTTCTTATTTTATATACGTGATAAATAGAATATTATATTCGTGTAGATTCAATACTAAATTTATTGAACTCGTTGAATAAAAGAATATTATGCTCGCCAGAGGCTCGCATAATATGATTTTATTTAACTCGTTCAATAAGTTTAGTATTAAACCTACACTCATTCAATATCCTCTATTTATTTCATTACATACATAAACATGCATTCATTGAAAATTTTGCAGAATAAAATTGTCCCATTAAAGTTAATATATATATTTTACTTTATAGGAAGGTTTCTTACCTACTAGGCCTGGTTCCAGAGTACAACACCCTGTAAGTAGATTAGATACTATAAATGTTTATTTTATATATCATTTATGTATTTAAACTAGATTTACATGTTTAACTAGTTTACAAGACCAGATTAGCATATATTTACAGTGCTATACAGTATACATGTATATTATTAACTTTATTAACTTCTATCACAATTGGATTTTCATATATTTTAATTAATTTTACAGATTGAAAGACCTCTAGCTGAAGCAGCCCCCCATGAAGTATGTATTATTTTATGTAAACTGTGAATCTTTTGTGATTGATTTATCAAGTAATCAATAAGTTGATTGATTTATCAAGGAATTAATAGGTTGTTAATAAAAAGTACTGCTACTACAACAAAATGATTTGTAAAAAAGTAAATTTAAGAAATAGTTAAAAATATAAACAGGTTACCTACAATTTTAGCTTGACAGATCAAGGAATTTGGAGAGCTATGTTACTCACCCCGGTGTTGGTGTTGGCGTCACGCTTGTGATAATTTTTTAATGTAAGTTGGTATCTCAAAAAAAACAAACAACTGGGAAACTCTAACAAGATACAAAAAAAAAACAGTTTTGTTTAAATAAAAATGATAGCATTTCTGACGCATAATGGGCCTTTAAATTAAGTCAGAAGTCACATGTTAAGATTTGAAGTAAGAATTTTTGTTTTGTAGATAGTAAAGTGACAACAGTATCTCTGATTGTATTTTACTATGTTTTTTTTTTAGCTAGTGGATGAGTTCTTGGGTAGTCAAAGGGTTGCTATGGCACCGCAGACATTCCACATGGGCAGTTTACTACAGGAAATGAGGGAGATAGAGGGCGCTGAACAACATTTTGTTCCACAAAGAGGTAAGAGTTTTACTACAATACCCTCAATGTATTATTATCCCCCGCCGATGGAATCGGGAGGGGGATATAGTTTTGGCGTTGTCCGTCCGTCCATCCATCCGCACTCACAGGAGAGTAATTATGTGGCTAGAGGGACAATAGGTAACTGTTCTTTCTCTTTGATGTCATTCATTCCGTAATGCTTTTATGTGGCTATTTTCTTTTGTGTGGCTAAAAAGAACAATAGAGAGAACAATAGAGTAGCCACATAATAACTGTCCTGTGAGAACGGCCGTCCTTCCGTCCGTCCATCCGAATTTCGTTTCCGGAGTAGTTCTCTGCAACTACTGGCTGGAATTCAACGAAACTTTATGGGAATCATCAATATCAAGAGGAGATGCACATATCGTCAGCTTGTTCCGGTCAGGCCCTTGATTAGTTATGCAGTATACATATAGAGTAAAATTTTGTTTCCGGAGTAGTTCTCTGCAACTACTGGCTGGAATTCAACGAAACTTTAGGGGAATCATCAATATCAAGAGGAGATGCGCATATTGTCAGCTTGTTCCGGTCAGACCCTTTGACTCAGAGTTATGGCCCTTGATTAGTTATGTAGTATGCATATAGAGTAAAAATCGTTTCCGCACTACTTCTCTGCAACTACTGGCTGGAATTCAACAAAACTTTATGGGAATCTTCAATACCCAGAGGAGATGTGCATATCGTTGCCTTGTTCTGGTCAGACACTTTAACTCAGAGTTATGGCCCTTGATTAGTTATGCAGTATGCATATAGAGAAAAAATTGTTTCCGGACTAGTTCTCTGCAACTACTGGCTGGAATTCAACAAAACTTTATGGGAACCTTCAATACCAAGAGGAGATGCGCACATCGTCGCCTTGTTCCGGTCAGACACTTAAACTCAGAGTAATGGCCATTGATAAGTTATGCAGTATGCATATAGAGCAAAAATCTTTATGGCGCTACTTCTCTGCAACTACTGGCTGGAATTCAATGAAACTTTATTGGAACCTTCAATACCAAGAGGAGATGCGCATATTGTCACCTTGTTCCGGTCAGACACTTAAACTCAGAGTTATGGCCCTTGATTAGTTATGCAGTATCCATATAGAAAAATATTAGTTTCCTCGCTACTTCTCTGCAACTACTGGCTGGAATTCAATGAAACTTTATTGGAACCTTCAATACCAAGAGGAGATGCGCATATTGTCGCCTTGTTCGGGTCAGACATTTTAACTTAGAGTTATGACCCTTGATAACTTAGGCAGTATACAACCAGAGCAATAATCGTTTCCGTGCTACTGGCTGGAATTCAATGAAACTTTATGGGATACTAAGAGGAGATGTGCATATAGTCGCCTTGTTCCGGTCAGATACTTATAACTCAGATTTATGGCCCTTGATTAGTTATGTAGTATGCATACATCTCATTGGCATTTCCAGATATTACTATTTAACACAAAGTTATGGCTCTGTTATTGCCCTGAATGTTTATCAAGTTCAAAGAATATTACTGTTTATGCCATGATTAATATATAAATAAAGCCTCATGTTTTCAGTTGTAGTTGTTGCTGACTTCAGCACACTTGTTTTTCATTGCTGTGAGTTCAAATTTTACCTTGAATAAAGAATTCTATCATGTGAGGAAGCTATCTTGCTAGCTTGATAAAGGTAAGTGGTTCTACAGGCGGTGTTTGCTTGTGACTGAAATGATTCACAAACGCACTCCTGAGATTTCCCTCACCAGTAAAGGTGGAATGTGACCATATGAATATAACAATTAGACAGTGTGACCATGGATTCAACAGAAAGAATATTGTTTTGGCCTTTGCTGCGTGTATATCCCATATATTGCACAGATTCAACATTACTTTTGGACAGTTCATGCGCCATTGAATATTTCCTATATAACTGATGTAAAGAGTGTTTTAACAATGTGGCTTTGAAATTTTTAGGAAAGTTGAATGTTTTATTTGAAAATGAAATGTATATGCAATGTTTTACTTCGATGAAAGTGTGTGTCTACAATATATTGTCAGTGTATCTGTAATGGAACCATAGTTCTTTATCTAACTTAATTGATCAGTGAAAAAATGGATATAATGAGCATTATAAGAACAACAATGTTATAATGTTTGGTAGGACCAGCAATTGCAGAGATGGCAATAACAGATCCTGGAGGGTGGGCCAGTGATTTTCTAGAAACAGAGAATGAGAAACCAGATGATTGGTCACATGACTTTCTTGGTAACGCCCCTAGCAACCAGATATCAAGAGTTCCACCAATGAACATGAAGTGGGCGGAGGAATATTTAGATCAGACTGAACACAGACCTTGGTAAGTGAACTTTCTCTTCATATAAATATTTCTATTTAATCCATCATACAGTATATATTAACTTTTTGAATGCTTATAGCCAGGGCAGCCATCTTTAGTACAGTGAAGGTTTAGAAGATTAAAAAATAATTTGACTCTCCTTATTTGTAACAAAGGGAGGTAAATATTACATGATAATTATCATGCAGTATGGTATATTTTAGTTTTATTTCAATGATTTTACAAATGTACTACTCTGTTGGAAACAAAGGGAGGTAATTGTTACATCATATACTCCTTTGATTTGAGGATATGGCTCAGTAAGAAAAACTGTTGAAGGTATTATTAGACCAGTCTTACAAGTTACAATAAAAATAGTTTGAAAACACCCTGGTGTTGGACACGTTGTTCTTCCCTCTTCTTATTATCCAATCTGTTTTAAATCTGTTTTATGTTTTCCATCCACTAGGACTGAGGAATCAGAAAGAGAAATTTTAGATGACAGTAAATGGATTGATGATTTCCAGGCCGGTGATAATGACTTACAGAAGACAGCACAAGAACTTCTAGACAGTGTTGATGATCCAAAACTTAACAGTTCAGAGGTAGTTTATTATTGTATGGTATTTGTCCATCATTCTTAAAGTCTCTAAATGGCAAATTTCTGTTGAGATATTTAAAGTGATTAATAAACTCTTCTATATTCATTGAATTGTGCCTTGTTTTGACTTTGCTGTGTTGGGAGAAATTGTATATAGTTATCATATCCTAGTGAGGGTGATACAAGGAAAGGTTCACTGGAGATCACTTTGTCAAGCTATATCAATTCACTGTATTACTAGCTCATCAGTTTCAAAGAAAAAAATCAAGCTCTTGTAATGACTGTGTTGTTGTTGTCATTGTGGTTGAAAACTTTATGTAGCCTATTATTTGAACATATTAAAAGTTTTCAGCATGAGGAATACTTGCTTATCATGATAACAAGGTGAAGTTGTTAGACAAAGGGCATAATTCTGAAAGCCATATGGAGTTATGCCCCTTTTTACTCAGAATTTATTCAAAATTGGTTATTTATAGTCATTTCCATTTACAGATGAGCATAAACACCACATGTGGTACTTTTGTTGTTAATTTAATTATAAAATAAATCTAATCATTATGTCAAAGAAATTTGCCATTTAGTGCACATATGCATAAATTCATACCACCTTCCTTATTCAAAATGTATATTCTGTACCTATATACAGTATAATCAGAAATGCTTTTTATGTTCTCACAACTTTTCAAACACACCTAAATAAACACTTCTATTTTTCTTCAATATTCAATGTATCTTTATTTTCATTGATTGATTTTTAGTGTAATTATTCTTGAATATATAGACTTCCTTTATTATTTGATTAACTTCTCACCAACCACCAGAAACTTTGCATATGTCTTGATCATAATTTGAGGTCACTGTACAATGCCCATAACTTTATTTCATTATGGACCTTTGTGGACTTAATATTGGTTAATGTTTTTTAACCAGGTTTTCCGAAGGAAAAAACTGGTTATTAGATTGAGGTATGTCGGCAGGCGGCAGGCGAGTGGGTGGGCGGGCGTAAACAATTTCTTCTGTGTGCAACTCCTCCTACATTTCTCACATATTTTGACCAAACTTTCACAGAAGCTTTGTCATCAAGTGTCCTGGCGCATATTGTCAGGGTTTTGTGATTGGATAATATTTGACCTAATTATGGCTCTTTGTTTTTTTCCTTATATAGAATATATAGTGAACAATTTCTTCTGTGCGCAACTCCTCCTACATTTCTCAACGGAATTTGACCAAACTTTCAGAGAGGCTTTGTCATCAAGTGCCTTGGGGCATATTGTCAGGGTTATGTGATTGTATAATATTTGACCTAATTATGGCCCTTTGTTTTTTTTCCTTATACAGATTATATAGTGAATAATTTTTACCATGCGCAACTTCTCCTACATTTCTCAACAGATTTTGACCAAACTTTCACAGAAGCTTTGTTATCAAGTGCCCTGGCGCACATTATCGGGTTTTGTGATTGGATAATATTTTACCTAATTATGGCCCTTTGTTTTTTTTCCTTATACAGAATATATAGTGAAAAAATTCTTCTGTGCTGAACTCTCAACGGATTTTGTTCAAACTTTCACAGAAGCTTTGTCATCCAGTGCCCTGGCGCATATTGTCAGGGTTTTGTGATTGGTTAATTTTTTTATCTAATTATGGCCCTTTGTTTTTTTTCCTTATGCAGAATATATTTTGAACACTTCTTCTGGTGCAATTCCTCCTACATTATTCATGTTTTACATTGCACATAGTTACATTGTTTGTTGCTTGTATTTGTATTTCAAATACAACATATTTATCTACAATGGTGATAATTGAAAACCTGGTTTTGTGGCATTGCCATGTTTCTTGTTATCATCTGTGCTTGAAATAACAAACAGAAGAGCACCCGAGGTCTTTATCAACCAGTAAAGCTGGAAAGTCACCATATGACCTAATCTATGTTGGTGCAGTGAATAATCCAACAACAAACCTAATAAAAATGTTTTGTATGCAATAATTTTGGTTAAAGTTTTGTATGGACAAGTTTAAGTTAAAGTTTTGCATAAAAGATGAGTGTTCAAAACTACTGACAGTATCCAAATGTCTTTTTGTGTATGCCTACCATTATCCAGGCTCTTGCTTTACTATCAAGCACAGACAATAGTCAAGTGCTACTTGCAGTTCTTCTGTTTGTAATCCTTACCCTTTTTGTAAAAACTCATAGTAATATAATGGTCACATAGAAACAGATTTATTGTTGATTTTATACATGGTTATGGGAAGCATTCGTATTTCATTGTAATTTTTTCTTATGTTAAATATAAGTTTTAGACAGGAAACAGTCTTTGTGGAATTTGGAAACCTGTGTTGCATTGAATTTTAGAATATTCAAAACTTTCTGGTAAAACAATGGAAAGAAATGTTAATCTGTTACGTTCTATGTATATATTTTTTAGAAGGTAAGAAGCAAAACATAGACAATATTGCTTGCCTTCTGCAATTATAGCAAGTCAAGTGTAAACCCCTAAATATTCTTATGTTAATATATCTAAAAAATGTTGTACTTTTTTGGCTGGACTATTTGAAGAAAAGGGAGAGCTATAAGTTCAGAAAAGGGCCAGAGGCTCTGGCCCTTTTTGAACTTTGAAAATTGTATATTATCCAGGCATTGTTTAACTATTAAGCGCTAGGAATACAATTTTTTTATCTTTCAAAGTTTATCTATGGTATACAAAAAACATTTCATTTCATCATACACGTTTTCAGCATACATATTAATTTGACATGACATATCATTAAAAGTTAAACTAGTAACATTTTTTTTTATCGTTCACAGTTTATCAGATTTGTTAAAAAGATCAGTGAGGGGGATGTAACAATTAAAGATAATGAAGTGATAGAAAAATCAGTTGATGATAAATCTGAGGAATGGGCCAATGAATTTGCTATGAAAAATCAAGAAACCCTACCAAATAGTCAGGTACTGATAACAATTGTAAATATTTACGTCCTATGCACCAGTCAATTATAATCCTGGCTTTACTACACTAGGGGGAGGGGGAGCAGAGATTTTGACATATGGATAATGAATCCCTTTGTAAAGGCATTGCTCTTTGGGGACAGTCGAATGGTAAAACACAGGAAAATGTCTTTCATGTTTCAAGTGGGGGCCTATCCACCCAAAAAAAAACAAACCATTTATCTCCTGGAAACAGGGTTTAAATGGTTTAAAATTTAAAAAAATTTTTTTCATTACCCCGGTTTTTCTCAGCTCTTGGGGATAAATGGGGGGGGGGGTTTGGGAGGGGTTTTTTTGGGGGCCTGTTTGAAAATTAGGGGCAATTTTAAAGCGTTTTTGGCTTTTGATTACCTTAGCTTTTCCCCACCATTCCTTATACCTATTTAATCTGATTAAAAAATAAATTTATTGAGAACAATATAAAAATAAAATTTAAACAATACTATAACAGGGTTTCTTGCTTTCAATTTATTCCCCCTACATTCGTGCTTTTCTTTTTTAAAAAATTAATTCTACCCTTTTAAAGATGAGTTCAATTAGATTTAGTAAATGATTGATTTTCATACATGTTTTTTTTGTTTATTTCAAGTAATTTTTCCCGTATTTTCTTCATCAGTACACCAAAATCAGTTGTAACAATTGTTTTTGAAATGCAAATTTAGGCATTGTTGAATATTTTTTCTGTTGACATATTGTTTTTTGTTTTTTTTTGTTTATTGATTTCTAGCTTTTAGAGGCACTGACATTCTATTCTCTTTAATACTTCAATAGCTACATGTACATGTTATACAAACATGTTGTATGTAAGTTTTTTGGCTTAAGATACATGTCTTGTAGCAGTTTCTGTTTTTATGTAACAACATTTATAGCAATGCTCTTTAGTAATAAAAATTTGGAGAGCATGTAGATTAATAATGTATTACAATTGTACTTCTGTCAAACTTAACACTCTTCACATCATGTATTTAGCATGGAGTTCTAATTTTCAAATTTTCAAATTTTTTAAATCACATGTAAGAATGAAGAATTATTTAAGGTTTGTTCCATATTTATCTAATTGAATAGCTCTTTTAAAACTTTATTAAGATTTTCTCATTATGCTCCCCGAAAAAATTTCGGGGGAGCATATTAGTCGCCGCCTTGTCCGTCGTCCGTTCCGGGCCGTCCGTCGTCCGTTTCCGTCCGTTCCGTCCGTCCCCTTTTCTTTGTCCGGGACATAACTTTGAAAACAACAAGAGGTATCAACATGGAAACTTTGTAGGTAGATAGATCTCATTAAGTAGGTGTGCAGTTGCACAAAGAACCGGTAACTCTGCCTTGCCTAATTTTGAATTATTCCCCTTTGTTTATTTTTACACTTTGAACTTTTGTCCGGACATAACTCTAAAAGTATAAGAGGTATCAACATGAAAAACTTTGTAGGTAGATAGATCTCATTGAGTAGAAGTGCAGTGCACAAGAACGTAACTCTGCCTTGCCTAATTTTTTGAAATTATTCCCCTTTGTTTATTTTACACTTTGAAACTTTGGTCCGGGACATAAACTCTAAAAGTATAAGAGGATCAACATGAAACTTTGTAGGTAGATAGATCTCATTGAGTAGAAGTGCAGTGCACAGAACCGTAACTCTGCCTTGCCTAATTTTTTAATTATTCCCCTTTTTTATTTTACACTTGAACTTTTCCGGGACATAACTCTAAAAAAGTATAAGAGATATCAAACATGAAAACTTTGTAGGTAGATAGATCTTCATTGAGTAGGTGTGCAGTGCACAAGAAACGCGTAACTCTGCCTGCCTAATTTTTTTGAATTATCCCCTTTGTTTATTTTACACTTTGAAATTTTGTCCGGACATTAACTCTAAAAGTATAAGAGGTATCAACATGAAACTTTGTAGGTAGATAGATCTCATTGAGTAGGTGTGCAGTGCACAAGAACCGTAACTCTTGCCCTTGTCTAATTTTTGAATTATCCCCCTTTGTTTATTTTACACTTTAACTTTGTCCGGACATAACTCTAAAAGTATAAGAGGTATCAACATGAAACATTTGTAGGTCTAGATAGATTCCATTGAGTAGGTGTGCAGTGAACAAGAACCTTAACTCTGCCCTTGCCCTAATTTTTTGAATTATCCCCCTTTGTTTATTTTTTACACTTTGAACTTTGTCCGGACATTTTCTTAATGTATAAGAGATATCAACATGAAACTTTGTAGGTAGATAGATCTCTTGAGTAAGTTTTGCAGTGCACAAGAACTGTAACACTGTCTTGCCCTACTTTTGGAGTTATTGCCCTTTGTTCAATTTTGACACTTTGAACTTTGTCTGGACATTACTCTAAAATTATAAGAGATATTAACATGAAACTTTGTAGATAGATAGGTCTCATTGGGTAGGAAGTGCATGTGCTTAAGAATCATTACTTCTGGCCTTGCCTTATTTTGAAGTAATTGCCCCTTTGTGTATTTATTTTAAACTTTTTTTGACTTTTGTCCTGGACATTACTTTAAAAAAAACTATTAGAGATATCAACATGAAACTTTGTAGGTAGCTAGATGTAATTGGAATAGAAAACTGCAACGCTTCAAGAACCTAAACAAAGCCTGGTCTAATTTTGGAGTTATTGCCCTTTGTTCATTTTTTTTATACTTTCCTGTGTCCAGAACCTTCTCGGGGAGCATCACCCGGTTCAACCGGTTCTTGTTAACATTATTTGATGATTTGATAGTTTTGTTGAAGTAATAAGCTGCCAATTTAAGGCTGATACAGTGACAAAGGTAGCATATACAAATGGTAACTATTCACTACTATCTATGGTAAAATATTGTTGGATATAACAAATGTTAACTATTCACTACTATCTGTATAATTATTTTACAGAGATCACTGGTAGATAAATGGGAGGAGGAGTTTATGTCAGAGAAGAGTGCTAATGATGCTGAATTCTGGGAGAAACTTGAACAACATTGGCAAGATGTAGCACAGTAAGTTTTGATAAATAATTCAAGTATTTAATCTTATGTATAGACCCAGGTCTGCCTACACATCCAAGCAGTGTGACCAGTTGGCTTAAAAAGCCCTTTAGAGCTTATGTTATTATATGTTTTATTTTACTTTATATGAATTATAAATAAATATTTAACTCATTTTTTGCTGTTTTATAGCTCTGTTTTATACTCTTAGAATAAGGAGGCATAGGCATCACACTTCATGCAAGTTGGTATCTCAAAAACTACAGAAAGGAATGGGTTGAAACCGCACATACTCATTTGAGAGCATAATATCACTTTCTAAGGCCTTTAACTCTAACTTGAATTTGACAGAATTATGGCCCTTTTGGAACTTAGAAAGTTATTCATTTGATATTGAAACCTTTCAAACTGACATTGGACTGATCTTGATTCAGAGCAGGGCAAGTTGATTTTTCAAAAGTGGGAGGTGTCATTTTCATTTATATTCAAGTTTAAATTAAAAGAAAGGGCATAAAAATGACCACTCAATTAGCACAGCTTAATTCAAAGAATAGTTACGTCTTTAAGAAATATAATTGAAGGTTTAGATTAAGCCCTTGTTAAAGAAAAGCTCCAGAAAAAAAAAAAAGGGTTTAAAAAACTTCAATGCCTAAACCTGATGAAGAAAGTTTTATTTGTCATAAACTTTGATTTCAGGTCAGGAGAAGAAAATGCATGGTTGACAGATTTTGAAAACACACAGCCATATAAGGTAATGCATTCTGTTGATTTACTTTAATATGTAACTTCTGAGAAAATGTACCTAGTTTGTATGTCAAAATCAATCCAGTACTTAAAAGCTACCAGCACATATCGATGGCTGAACGCAACACTGGTCTAACTTGATTTTTTTTCAAAAATGACTTTTTTGCATTTTTTAGTCTTATTGCATGAAATACATCAGTAAATAAAATATTAGAAATGTTTGTAAAATTTTATGGGTTTTATTTACCACTTGGCATTTTGCTCTATCTCAAATATGATTATAACTTAAATGCAACAGGAGAGCTAACTCAAGTTAGAACTGTGTTGCATTAATCAAAATTTACTTATTGGATGATAACACTGTACTAACTCTAGTTAGCACAGTGTTGCTGTTAAATTTGAATTACAATAAATTTCAGTATTGTTATATTTGCAGATATTAAGTTAGGTCTGGCATATTCATAAATACTAATATTTCTACATTTTACCCATTTTTGTTGCCAAAAATTGCAGAATTGTAAATCCAAGGCTCTTAATTAATTGTATTTTGTTTTCAAGGAACATTTATAAGTTTAAATTTGCTATATTATCTCTACATAGTCATATAAGATTGAAATAAAAAATAATAGTTAATTAACCTTTCAAAAAGATTTTATTACAATATTTTAATCATATAATTCACTGTTGATGAAAATTATTTACAAGACAATTTGTGTTGTTTTTAGTTGTTGTTGTTATAAATCATAGTAAATCTATTAATACTGATGAAACTAGATCTCCCACCCTTCCAAGATTTATAATATTTTAATACAATTTGCTCCTAATTCTTAAAGGGACTTCAATTTTGGCATCATGGGACTTAAAATATATTTTCGAGATTTATGTACAATTTGATGACGGTCTGGACAAATAACTTGTGGTGTAAAAACTTTCAGATTATTTGCTAAGTTTTTTCCCAGAGCAGTTATGTGAACTATAAGAATGACCGGATATTGAAAAGCATATTAATGCAGCTTTAAACTCAAATTAGATTCTAATAGAACCATGATAAAATTTTCAATTTCATGTTAAGAATAATTTCTTTATATCTCTTGTGTATCTTTTTGTTTATGTGGCCCAAGTTGATGTTGATTCCTTTCAGAAATTCAAATCTTAAGTTTTTATGCTTTTGGACCTCAGTGAAGTTTCTTTAAGTATCTGTATGTATAATAAGGATTGTAATCATTTAAATAAAACTTTTGGTTTGGTTGGTTTTACAGCGCACCAACACAATTGAGGTCCTATGTCGCTGAAATAGGAAAGATTTTTTTTTGCACATTAGATAGGATTATCTTCTGTTTACACCGGTGCTAGAAAAACCTGTTTTACATCCCCCATGTAAGACAAGTCAATGTTTTTAAATGAAGTCATTCCCAATGTCAATGTTAGTGATATTATAGTAAATGGGGACAATGCTGGTGATATCATAGTAAATGGGAACAATGCTGATGATATGAGGGTTAGTTGGGACAATGCTGATGATATCATAGTAAATGGGGACAATGCTGGTGATATGAGGGGTTAGTTGGGACAATGCTGATGATATCATTATAGTAAATGGGGACAATGCTGATGATATGAGGGTTAGTTGGGACAATGCTGATGATATCATAGTAAATGGGGACAATGCTTGATGATATGAGGGTTAGTTGGGACAATGCTGATGATATCATAGTATATGGGGACAATGCTGGTGATATGAGGGATAGTGGGACAATCTGATGATATCAATGGGGACAATGGTGATATGAGGGGTTAGTTGGGACAATGCTGATGATATCATTATAGTAAATGGGGACAATGCTGATGATATGAAGGGTTAGTTGGGACAATGCTGATGATATCATAGTAAATGGGGATAATGCTGGTGATATGAGGGTTAAGTTGGGACAATGCTGATGATATCATAGTAAATGGGGACAATGCTGATGATATGAGGGTTAGTTGGGACCATGCTGATGATATCATAGTAAATGGGGACAATGCTGATGATATGAGGGTTATGTTGGGACAATGCTGTGATATCAGGGTTAGTAAATGGGGACAATGCTGATGATATCATAGTAAATGGGGACAATGCTGATGATATCATAGTAAATGGGGACAATGCTGGTGATATCATAGTAAATGTGGATAATGCTGGTGATATGAGGGTTAGTTGGGACAATGCTGATGATATCATAGTAAATGTGGATAATGCTGGTGATATGAGGGTTAGTTGGGACAATGCTGGTGATATCATAGTAAATGGGGATAATGCTGGTGATATGAGGGTTAGTTGGGACAATGCTGATGATATCATAGTAAATGGGGATAATGCTGGTGATATGAGGGTTAGTTGGGACAATGCTGATGATATCATAGTAAATGGGGACAATGCTGATGATATGAGGGGTTAGTTGTGACAATGCTGGAGATATGAGGGTTAGTTGGGACAATGCTGATGATATAGTAAATGGGGACAATGCTGATGTTATTATAGTTAGTGGGGACAATTCTAGTAATATTACAACTGGTGGGGACAATGCTGGTGATATCAGTTAATGTGAGTGTTTAAGTAGGGAGACAATATTTTGGGGGACAATGCTGGTAATAGTTGTTTAAGTAGGGACAAATGTTATAGTGATATTATAGTTTGATATGCTGGGACAATGCTGGTGATGAGATTATAGTCTAATTTGGTGGCAATGCTGCTTATATAGGTGGTGAGGACACTAGTGGTGATATTATAGTTAATAGAATAGACAATGTTGGTATCATAAGGGAAGTGGGGACAATATTGGTGATATAATTATAGTTAGAGGGGAATAATGCTGAGATGACAATGCTGGTGATAAAAGTGTGATTGATGACAATACTGATGTAATGAGGTCTAATTTGGTGGCAATGCTGCTTATACAGGTGGTGAGGTAAATAGTGGTGGTGAGATGTGTATTCAGAATAGTAATGTTGGTTAATAAGGGCTAGTGGAGACAATGCTGTTTATATAAGAGCCGTGATGGTGATAAAAATGCTGTAAATCATTTTGAAGGTGAAATTAGGGTTTTTGAGAGCATTATGCTGGTGATGAGTACTGGCAAGTAGAGAATGGTTAAAATGATAGTTTATGTAAATTAAATATAGAAAATAGTTATTAAATGGGGAAAATATTTGATAAAAAAAGTAAGAATGATGATAGATAAAAGAGAAATGGTTAATAAATTACTGTAATAGGAATATGGGAAAAAAAATTACGTTTAAAAATCTGACAAAAAATTGAGTATAACGGATGATGAGAAAGGAAGGTGGACAAAGCTATAGATACAAGTGCCATGCCAATTTAATTACAAAGTGAGGTAAAAGTTTTTTTTCTTTGCAACTTGGAGAGATAACCTTAGTTTATGCAAAATTTCCTTGAAATTCTGACTACATAAACATATAAACTTATAAATATATAAATGAAGATCCAATAGGCAAAAATTAGGTTCATTTTGAATAAAATTGCCTGTGTTTTTAGAATTGCAAGTTTTTTATACATGCTTCTTTTTTTGCTTCAATTGTTACATTGAATAATGCTTAAATGTAAAAAATCTTATCTTGTCTACAAAACATTAATTCCAAACTGAAACTTTATAATTAAATTTTTTTTTCTAAAATATTTTTATGTGATAAAACGACTGACTTTTAAGATTGTCTGATTTCTAGTATGTTATGCAAAAGTTGTCAATTTGTATAAACTAACATTTTGGTTTCCTTAGAAAAGTTGTTTTCTTTTAAAATAATACTAAAATATGGTTATAGTTACAGCTTTTTTTCTATTATATTATCCTATTTTTTCAAACATAGCACTTATTGATTATTCTTTTGGCCTTATTGAGCTCATTTTGTAAATGCAACATAGGGCTAAGTCAAGTTAGACCAGTTTTGCTGAAAGTTTATCATTGAAATTTGGTGATTTATAAATGGAAAACTGATCTAACTCATATCTTTTCAAATATCTTTTTTATTTAACAATATTAATTTATGAAACTCCTTTAAACTAATATTTTAACTTATATGGATATAAAAATCTAAAAATAATAACAAAAATGTCCAATTTATAGAATTAATTAAGTTTTTATAGCCTCCTTGAAAATTTGTAAAAATCAAGTTAGACCAGTGTTGCGTTCAGCCATCGATATATATCTCATCTACACTCCCAGTATGTATCAATATTTTAGAAACTGTAAATTCATTTAATTTTGAGGGCATGAAATTTTGTGGTTTTGTCAAAAACTGACATTTTCGTGGTTCTTGAATTTGTGAATTGTCTTTGCAAAAAAGTAAAGTGCAAATAATGTAATACAAAAAAATAAATCTTACAGCCCATGAAATGAAATATATTTATATATTATATTCATGGATTGACCTGTCCATGAAAACAACAAAGATTTATGTCCAACATAATGGTTTTGAAATATGTCAGCTTTTTTTATCTCGAGTTTTTATTATTGATAATGTCAGGGTCTTCATTATTAACACTTTAACAGATTGGCTATCCATATTCAAAATAGTTGTATTTTCAGCCTGTAAATTTACATATATACCCCCTTGACCTTTTGGCGAAATAGGGGCTGCTTTTGTAAGCACTTCCGTTGCCTCAGATATAAAATAAAATTAATTAAAAGTTATTCCAAAACTAATATAGTATAAAATTAGTATATTTTTATTGTCATGATAATCAGGAATACAAGTTTGAAGAAGACAACCCGTTGATAAATCACCCAGATCCTTTCCAAGCTGGTCTTGAGAAGTTAAAACAAGGAGATATACCAAACGCTGTTTTACTGTTTGAAGCTGCTGTGAAAAAAGATGAAAATCATGCTGAGGTAATGTGAACTTGAAATTATTTTAAGAGTTTTAAGATCAATTATTTGGATTATATATTCACCCTTGCATTGTGGTTAGCGCAAAGCCTGATCATTATTTTGCAAAAATAAAAGTCATTCTGAAATGTAAAATTGAAATACTTTTTAGGGAAATCCACTGACCTGGTAAAAAAACCACCTCAAAACAAAAAATTTGAAATTCTTGCATAAATCAATTAAGACGCTTAAAATAGAAGTCTGCAAAAGATCGTAATGAATATAGAGTAGAATTTAATTTTTTTGCAAGATTTTTATCCTGGTTTGAGAAAAAAGCAGTGCAACACTTTTCATTATTTAGTCATTTTGCATGACTAATGCAATGGTTAATTGGGGAAAAAAGAAATTAGTGAATGATCTTAAATTTTTATCTTACCTGTCACAAAGTGACAAGGTGAGCTTTTGTGAGGGCTTTTCGTCCTGCGTCATGCTGTGCGTCTGTATGTCATCTATTAACTTTTACTTTAAACGAATCTCCTCATAAACCTCTAAGCCAATTTCAAGAAAAAAACTTAAAAGTCTTCTTTTAAAAAAACACAAAGAGCTAAAGCTTAGATAATAGGCATGAAACATCTTCTAGTGAGTGTCTACCAAGTTTGTTCAAATAAAAGCCCTTGGGCCAAAATTGGTCCCCACTCAGGGGGGTCATTAATTTTTCTTAAAAGTATATACATGTAGTAGAAACTGAAAAAAATCGTCGTTAAAAAACAAAAGGGCTAGGGCTAAGATATTCAGCATGAAACATCTTCTAGTGAGTGTCTACCAAGTTTGTTCAAATAAAAGCTCTGGACTCAAAATTGGCCCCGCCCCGGGGGTCATTAATTTTCCTTATATGTATATAGTAAATACTTAAAAAAATCTACATTTAAAAACCCCAAAAAGATAGCGCTATGATATTTGGCATGAAACATCTATTAGTGGGTGTTAACCAAGCTTGTTCAAAGAAAGTCCTCGGTTCAAAATTATTCTTGTTCATGGAGATGTTTTATATTCAGGTGAGTGATTTCAGGGCCATCATGGCCCTGTTGTAAAAATAACATTTCTCTGAGGGTAAAAGTGCATATTAGAAACCCGAGAACTAAAATTTCACCCAAGGTGGAGCTCTATTACCTGTACAAACATGTATTGTGTTTTAGCTGACCTGTCACAAAGTGACATGGTGAGCTTTTGTGATCGCTTTTCTTCCTGTGTCCGGCCGGCGTCCCTCTGTACATGAAATTTAACTTTAAACCACATCTCCTCATAATCCGCTAAGCCAGTTTCATCCAGAAACTTAAATAACCTTCTTTTAAAAACCCCAATGAGCGTAGATGTTAAGCATGAAACATCTTCTAATGTGTGTCTACCGAAAACCCAAATGAACAAGTATTCTGACCCAGGTGACCTATTTAGGGCCATAATAGCCCTCGTGTTATGATACTTTGTAACAATGTTCACCACCATTAAATGTATTGCTTCATACATAATCCAGTTCAAAGGTCAAGATTACACTTAGAGCTAATTGCTATGCATATCTTTTAGGCCCACATGTCCATCAAAAGCTTTTGACAGGTATCTTTTGCAACAATATTGACCTAGTTCTTCTTTAATTAATCTACTGCGTTACTAACACAGTAGAAAATAAATCATTCAGCACGGTCACGTGTCACAGTCCAAAGGTTCAGAAAAATCCCTGGAGGGTCATATATAAATGTTTGTTAACCCTTTCCCTCATGAGCATATTGTGAAAAATGGCCGCTTTCATTGAAAAGCCTCCTGTTACAAGTTCAAACTGCTATGAAACTATGAAAAATGCTTCAATACTAATCAAACTTGGCACAAATGTTGACTGGACCATTGCCTTTGTAATGACATGCTCAGTCTTAAATTTCCTGTTACCATAGCAACGAGGGGACGTCTCCAATTGCCAAAAATCACTATTTGTCTTGATTTTTTCCATCAAAATTTATTTCAAAGTGCTGCAACTTCACAAGGGATTGAGATAGAGTCAAACGCTTTTCAGTGTTGGTTACATGTTACCTTATGATCGACCTGGGGTCATTTTTAGCCTCTCACAAGTCCAAAATTTTCTTGGTGATGAGGGGGACTACAGCCCCCCTTCAAACCCCCCCCCAACAGAAGGGATAACTTTTTTTAGCAACATTTCTCAAACGAAAACGTGTTTGGGGCCCAAATAGGACATTTTTTTACTATTTGAGGCCTAAAAGAGGGGGGGGGCCGAAAGTGCGTTGTTTCGCGTATATATGAGGTAAAGGGTTAATGTATGTGTAAGCCGTAATCATATTTCAAGCTAAAGTTTTAATTGTTATATTGGTTATTAGATATATTATATGATTAATCAAGTATAACTTTTAGAATCACGAACTATTACAAATAGCAAAACCAAAGTAATTCATTTGTTTCCCTCTATGTTTGATATGATCTTGATTCCATTTGTTCCAGACACACAGGTTGCAATATTGTCCTGTACCATCACATAGCACTATGAAAAATAAATGAAAGAACTCCATACTATAATAAATGAAGGTTTATCTCCATTGGGGGGAAAGCGAACTGTTAGTTTTCAGAGAAAAAATTTTAAACTATTAACATTTTGAAGTGTCACTCCGATTTCTTTCAACTAGGTATTTTGAAAAAATTAGTAAGACAGTAGTTTTTCTGTCATCTTCTGGAGGCATGCTGCTTTAAAGCCATCATTTATTTACTATTATCTTAGATATTTGGTTTTTGTATGATTTACCCAACTTAATGCATTATGGGGTTGAGGTAATGACTAAAGAGGATTTAAGAATAGAATTTTATTTAATTCATGCACAGAAGTATAAGCAAGCCATTAATGAAAATGAATATTACACTAAGTGTCATCACAATGTAACATGATATCATTGTGTTATTCAAACATCAAAATAGGCTAAATATTAGCATTGCACTATATGTATATGTGCATCAATGAAAAGAATGATTCCTTTTTACTGAATATCATTTTTATTTTTGGCATGTAATAAATAAAAATTTATCATTTTGTGTTTATTTCTTCATTCTATCTAAATTTATAGAACTCGTTAAGCTAAACAACACTATCATCATCTGAACTTTTTCTTATTTTTCCAACAGTTATGTAGTTTTTTTTTGTAATATAACAAATAACAGTTAAACCAGATGCATTCAAAAATGGGAATTTCAAAAGAAATTATCACCTATAATGAATAAAACATGTTACACACTTTGCAAACATTTTGAGAGAAAGGCATCTATTTAAAAACATGTATATTTTTCTTTTGTGAATCATTTGTTTTACTGTTTACATATCAAACACTTCAATGTTGACATCTGTATATCTACTAATACACATCTTTGTCATTTGTTGATTACAACAGACTGATCTAATTCCCCTTTTTTCACTATCAGCTTTTATAACCTCTCCTATCAGCTCACCATCACATGTAAACTGTAAAACATTATTGGAGTTAGATCCAGATACCAGCACACTACCTGTTTCAGTGAGATAACAACAGCCTGCCCTCTTTAATTGTCCATCATTAAATGATGTTATAACCTGGCCATTATTGTCCAGTATTATTAGTCCATTATACCAGTCAGCAACATAAATCCTAGTAGCATCCTTACTGACAGCTATACTGTATATGTTAGAGAACAGCTTATGTCCTGATTGATCCTTACTGAACTGATTAAGTTTCCTACCTGACAATGTATACATATATACTGATGTGTTACCATCTGAGATATATAAATTATTGTTTGCATATGCAAGACCAGCACATTTGAAATCAGTTTTGAGCTTGTTTGTTGTTTTCATATTTCTTTCTAGAGAAATGAAATGAACTTCCTTTTTTAATTGGAATAGTTACTGCTACTTGTGTGTTATTGATCATACACACTTGCCATGGCTTTCCAGGTAGATCACAGTAGTCTGTGACAGTATATGTGTAACTGTGTAACCGTTTAAGCTTGTTGTTGTTGTTATCAACTAGAATTATTGTACCATCTTCCATACAGCAGGCACTCCTGATATTACAACTGACATTATCCGACTTAACTTTTAAATTATATGATTGATTTCCTTTAATCTGAAATAAATTGTCAGCTGTCTGTAAAGGTTTCTCTGATAGTGTACCAATGGTCTTCTTTTGTTCTAACTGTGTAAGTATTGTTCTATCAGGTTGAAACTCTATGTCTTCTACTGTACTTTTTATTTTGACATGCTCCATATACTTGTTCGCAACATTTGCAGCATCTTCTCCCATCTTAACATTAACAAACACTTCAGAATGATTTGTGTTTGTAAATGCTAATTTATCATAAGCTGATCTAATCCTGGACTTATTTGCTTGTAGCTGTTTTAAACTGTCATCGATTTTGTCTTCAAGACATTTTACTTTACTCTCTATCTCATTAATAGAACTTTTCTCCAGCTTGTCAAGATGGTCATTGATTTCTTGACGGAATTTTCTGATAAAAGCCAGTATTTCTGCTTTCCTCTTTAACAGCCTTTGTTTATCCTGTTTAAATCTATCAGCTTGTTTTTCAAGGGTCTTGCCTATTTCCTTGAGTTTTGTTTGAATGTCTCTCGATTCAACTTGGTAAGTATTGTTTTGGATAAATTCTGGTATGTAGAATGTGTCCTTACATAATCTGAAAAATAAGTTCAAACAGTTTATGAGGCTATGAGATGACAGAGGAGATGATATTTTATTTAGTGTTATATATCAAAGATAGTCTAAGAATATTATGTAAAGTACCTATATACTATGGAGGGCGATCGTTGCCAAAATTCCAGACATGTAATGTGTTCCTTTTGAAAACTACTTTTGAAAATGCGAACATGTATGTCTAGCATTTTTGATTGCATTCGTGCACAGCAAATGATATGCCTCTTAATCCAATCTTTTAATTGAAGGCAACCTGCTTTTAAATAACACGTTTACATGTAAATCTTAACAACTGACCTAACATGGAGAACAACAACACATTTACAAGTTCGTATCTACCATTGCATATAATACATAAGCATGTTTACACACTTGTAGATATATATCTGTACCTGAAAAACACAAATGAAATGTTAAACTCGAATGCAGAAATTATAATTTAATAAAACGTGTTCCAGTCGTTAGAACTACAACAGTACGTTTACACAGTTACATGTTTAAAATGACAAAAAGTAGATTCACAAAGTTAGACGATTCTAAGTCATGCATGACGCCCCGCCTCTCTCTGAGTATTTGCGATCTTCTATCACGGAAATGTACGGACAGGTATAATACCCGTCGCCTCACTCCAATTTCTCAATAAAGTGAAGGAAAACACGGCGTCCATTCTAACTTTTTTATTTCTATAAAAAGTCCAATATTATTGGTATCAAATGAAAGATTACTCCATAAGCTTTCTATGAGTGCCTCGGAAATAAAAAATGAATTAAATAGATTATGGAATTTTTTAGGTTTTTTTTACTCTGAAAATAACACTCTCGAATTTGTAAGAAAAAACACGGCGTTCCCTCCAAACTTTTTTTTAAGTTCGTAATATATTTTGATAATTTTGGATTGAAATAAAAGTGTGCTTCATACGATTTATGATATATATAATTATATAATGCCCTAAAAATAAAAAGGAATTAAATCAAACTGAATTAACTTTCGTTAAAAAGTTTATCATGTTACTTTTCGTAAAATAGAGAAAATAAGAATCCCTAAAGAACGCTCAAAACGACAAAATTGAGAATGTTGCAGGCCCGGTTTGATTGAGCCTGCTCATGGGACGGTAATGGAAAGAGCAAGTTATCGTCCACGCCCCCTAGCACCGGCTTAAGCAAAATTCAACATGAACTGGTACAATTTTGAAAACATCCGCAGATGTGTTAATATGGCGATTATCATGGGAACCTTCAATGTGACACGTAAGTGCCATACCATGAAAAACGGCATATGATCCCCAAGTAAAAAAAAACACACTCTGAAATTCAGTAAGAAAAAAACATGGCGCCCCCTACTTACTTTTTAGCTCACCTGTCACAAAGTGACAGGGTGAGCTTTTGTGATCGCTTTTCGTCCGGCGTCCGTCCATCGTCCGTCCGTCCGTCCGTCCGTAAACTTTTACTTTAAATGACATCTCCTCATAAACCACCAAGCCAATTTCATCCAAACTTCACAGGAATGTTCCTTTGGTGGTCACCTTTAAAAATTGTTCAAAGAATTTAATTCCATGCAGAACTCTGGTTGCCATGGCAACCGAAAGAAAAAAAAACTTTAAATATCTTCTTTTAAAAAACCCTAAAGAGCTAGAGCTTAGATATTTGGCATGAAACATCTTCTAGTGAGTGTCTACCAATTTTGTTCAAATAAAATCCCTGGGGTCAAAATTGCCCCGCCCCAGGGGGTCATTGATTTTCCCTATATGCATATAGTAAAAACTTAAAAATTCTTCTTTTAAAGAACCCAAAGAGCTAGAGCTAAGATATTCAGCATGAAACATCTTCTAATGAGTGTGTACCAAGTTTGTTTTCAAATAAAAGCCCTGGGTCAAAATTGGCCCCGCCCCAGGGGGGTCATTGATTTTCCCTATATGCATATAGTAAAAAACTTACAAAATCTTCTTTGAATGAACTCAAAGAGCTAGAGCTAAGATATTCAGCATGAAAACATCTTCTAATGGGTGTCTACCAAGTTTGTTCAAATAAAAGCCCTGGGGTCAAAATTGGCCCCGCCCCGGGGGTCATTGATTTTCGTTATATATGTTATAGCAAAAACTTAAAATAATCTTCTTTGAAAAAACCCAAAAAGCTAGAGTTAAGATATTAAGCATGAAACATCTTTAGTGAGTGTCTACAAAGTTTGTTCAAATAAAAGCCGTGGGGTCAAAATTGCCCCGCCCCGGGGGGTCTTGATTTTCCCTATATGCATATAGTAAAAACTTAAAAAATCTTCTTTGAAAAAAACCTAAATACCTAGAGTTTAGATATTTGGCATGAAACATCTTCTAGTGAGTGTCTACTAAGTTTGTTCAAATAAAATCCCTGGGGTCAAAGTTGGCCCCGCCCCAGGGGGTCATTGATTTTCCCTATATGCATATAGTAAAAAACTTAAAAATTCTTCTATTAAAGAACCCAAAGAGCTAGAGCTAAGATGTTCAGCATGAAACATCTTTCTAATGAGTGTGTACCAAGTTTGTTCAAATAAAAGCCCTGGGGTCAAAATTGGCCCCGCCCTGGGGGGTCATTGATTTTCCTTATATGTGTATAGCAAAAACTTAAATAAATCTTCTTTATAAAAACCCAAATAGCTAGAGTTTAGATATAAAGCATGAAACATCTTCTAGTGAGTGTCTACAAAACTTGTTCAAAAAAAGCCTGGGGTCAAAATTGGCCCCGCCCCGGGGGGTCTTGATTTTCCCTATATGCATATAGTAAAAACTTAAAAAAATCTTCTTTGAAAAAACCTAAATAGCTAGAGTTCAGATATTAAGCATGAAACATCTTCTAGTAAACGTCTACAAAGTTTTGTTCAAATAAAAGCCCTGGGGTCAAAACTGGCCCCGCCCAGGGGTGTCATTGTTTTTAACTATATGTGTGTAGTAAGAACTAAAAAACTTCTTTTAAAAGACCCAATGAGCTAGAGCTTAGATGTTTAGTATGAAATATCTTCTTATGGATGTCTACAAAGTTTGTTCAAATAAAAGCCCTTTGATGAAAATTGGCCCCTGCCAGGGGCGGGGGGATGGGGGGGGGGGGGAGATCATTGTTTTTCATTACATGTGTGTAGTAAAAACTTAACATTGTGAAACATCTTCTAATGAGTGTCTTCCAAGTTTGTTCAAATAAAAGCCCTGGGGTTTAAACTGGCCCCGCTCAGGGGGCCTATATACAGGTGAGCGACCTCAGGGCCATCATGGCCCTCTTGTTTTATTTCTTGGTCAATTTTGATAATAAACAAGATCATCAAGGAAAGGCGGCGGAAAATTACATAAGAATTGCAGATTCGGTTTGATTGAGTCTGCACATGAGGGATAATGAACAAGTGACGATTATCATGCAACCTTCAATGTGACACGTAAGTGACACGCCCCCTAGCACCGGCTTGAACGGTACTCAATTCTAAACACTTAATAGCGCTGGCATCAATGATCCCGAATGACCAGAAAAACACTGAAGTGAAGTACGGGGCAACTTTTTACAACTGCCACACGGCACTTGGCACCTGCTGTTGTGAAGTATTAAAATCTGGAAACAAAATGATCCCTCGGAAGCATTAATCACTACAAAATTACATAAGAATTGCAGACTCGGTTTGATTGAGTCTGTACATGAGGGATAATGAACAAGTGCAAAAAGTTTTTATTCATACTGAAAATACCGTTATAAAGATTGTACATATGTGCTACGGATAAGTATTTTCTTGATTTCGGAAAGGAAATCTCGGTGGCCGCTTTAAAATCCTATTTTTGCAAATACTTGCATAGTTTTTGTTGAAAGTGAAATTTGTGCCAATACATTTTTCAATGATACCAATAAGAGTATTGGATGTTTTTACATTATCAATAAAATTACTTCCTTGAAGTTGGTCATTGTTTCCCCTAAAATATTCCAAATCGCCGATGTTTCTTAGGAATATATGATAAACAAGATCAACAAGGAAAGGCGGTGCTCAATTAACGCAACCCTACATGACCCAGCAATGAGAACAAGTGGCAAGAAGCCCAGGCGGTCCCCAAACAAAACACATGACCAGGGCACTAGGCATAGCACGGACAGGCTAATCACTAAAATGATAAATAATTTGTAACTGATCAGAACACGATATTAAATAATAAGGTAATGCACAAGTTATCTTCATCATAAATGGTAAAATCAGCAATTTCAAGTGATGTTGCTATTGACAAAACTTTTGTAACAACTTGCAAACATATATATGTGATGAAAAAATGCCGTATGTTGTCCTTCAGTTTTATTTAAAAATATGGGAGAGGCGCCGTTTTTATACCTGTCCGCAATAGAAGGTCGTAAATACTCCGAGAGGGCGGGGCGTTATGCTTGACTTAAAATCGTTTAACTTTTGTGAATCTACTTTTGTCATTTTAAACATGTTACTGTGTTAACGTACTCTTGTAGTTCTACAACTGGTAACACGTTTTCTTAAACTCTATTTTCCGTATTCGAGTTTTACATTTCATTTGTATATTACAGATCTATAAGTGTGCAAACATGCGTATGTATTGCATGCAATGGAAGATACGAACTTGTAAATTTGTTGTCGTTTTAGGTCGTTTCTGTTTTTATCTATTTTAGATGTTAGGTCAGTTGTTACGATATATATGTAAACTTGTTATATAAAGGCGGTAACCTTCAATTAAAAGATTGAAGTAAGAGGCATACAATAAAAATGGTAGGCATACAAGTTCGCATTTTCAAGAGTCATTTTAAAAAGGAACACTTTACATGTCTGGAATTTTGGCAACGATCGCCCTCCATATAATACCCGTCGCCTCTCTCCTATTTCTCAATAAAGTGAAAGAAAACACGGCGTCCATTCTAACTTTTTTTTATTTCTATAAAAAGTCCAATATAATTTGTATCAAATGAAAGATTACTCCATAAGCTTTCTATGAGTGCCTCGGAAATAAAAATGAATTAAATAGATGTATTGATTTTTTTGTTTTTTTTTAGTCTGAAAATAACACTCTCGAATTGGTAAGAAAAACACGGCGTTCCCTCCAAACTTTTTTTTTATTTCGTAATATATTTTGATAATTTTGGATTGAAATAAAAGTGTGATTAATACGATTTATGATATATAATTATATAATGCCTCAAAATAAAAAGGAATTAAATCAAAATGAATTAACTTTTCGTTAAAAAGTTTATCATGTTACTTTCTGTAAAATAGAGAAAATAAGAATCCCTAAAGAACGCTCAAAACGACAAAATTGAGAATGTTGCAGGCCGGTTTGATTGAGCCTGCTCATGGACGGTAATGGAAAGAGCAAGTTATCGTCCACGCCCCCTAGCACCGGCTTAAGCAAAATTCAACATGAACTGGTACAATTTTGAATTTTGAAACATCCGCAGATGTGTTAATATGGTGATTATCATGGAACCTTCAATGTGACACGTAAGTGCCATACCATGAAAAACGGCATATGATCCCGAAGTAAAAAAAAAAACAAAACACACTCTGAAATTCAGTAAGAGAAACATGGCGCCCCCTACTTACTTTTTTTTTATTTCTTTGGTCAATTTTGATAATTTTAGAATATGATAAACAAGATCATCAAGGAAAGGCGGCGTTGATCATTTTAGACTCAAGTAAAAAATTCTGGAAACAAAGTGATCCCTAGGAAGCATTAATCACAACAAAATTACATAAGAATTGCAGACTCGGTTTGATTGAGTCTGTACATGAGAGATAATGAATAAGTGCAACATCCCTCACGCACCCTAGCACCGGATTGAGCGGTACTCAATTCTCAACACTAAATAATAGTGCTTAAGAATCCTTAATGAACTTTCTAGTGATGCCTTAAAAATGAAAATTAATTACGTAGAAGTATTAAAAATTTTGTTTCTAACTTATCGTTGTTTTTTTCTCTTAAATCCACACTCATATATTCGGAAAAAATACCGTCGCTTCCTTTAGATATTTTATTCAAAAAGGAAAATAAATATTGAATGAAGTTAAGACCATAAGTTTTGAACAAGTATATTAAAAATCTGGAAACAAGGTGATCCCTCGGAAGCATTAATCACAACAAAATTACATAAGAATTGCAGATTCGGTTTGATTGAGTCTGCACATGAGGGATAATGAACAAGTGCAACATGCCTCACGCCCCCTAGCACCAGCTTGAACGGTACTCAATTCTCAACACTTAATAGCGCTGGCATCAATGATCCCGAAAGACCAGAAAAATATAACAACACTGAAGTGAAGTACGGGGCAACTTTTACAGCTGCCTCACGGCACTTGAAACCTGCTGTTGTGAAGTATAAAAATCTGGAAACAAAGTGATCCCTCGGAAGCATTAATCACTACAAACTTACATAAGAATTGCAGACTCGGTTTGATTGAGTCTGTACATGAGGGATAATAAACAAGTGCAAAAAGTTTTTATTCATACTGAAAATACCTTATTAAAGATTGTACATATGTGCTACGGATAAGTATTTTCTTGATTTCGGAAAGGAAATCTCGGTGGCCGCTTTAAAATATACTTGCATAGTTTTTGTTGAAAATGAAATTTGTGCCAATACATTTTTCAATGATACCAATAAGAATATTGGGTGGTTTTTTACATTATTAATAAATTACTCCCTTGAAGTTGGTCATTGTTTCCCCTAAAAATTTCCCAATCGCCGATGTTTCTCAGGAATATATGATAAACAAGATCAACAAGGAAAGGCGGCGCTCAATGAACGCAACCCCACATGACCCAGCAACAAGAACAAGTGGCAAGAAGCCAAGGCGGACCCAAAACAAAACACAGGACAGGGCACTAGGCAGAGCACGGACAGGCTAATCACTAAATTGATAAATAATTTGTAACTGATAAGAACACGATGTTAAAAATAAGGTAATGCATAAGTTATCTTCATCATAAATGGTAAAATCAGCAATTTTCAAGTGATGTTGCTACTGACAAAACTTTTGTTACAAATGTAACATATATATTTTATGAAAAATGCCGTATGTTGTCCTTCAGTTTTATTTAAAAATATGGGAGAGGCGCCGTTTTATACCTGTCCGCAATAGAAGGTCGTAAATACTCCGAGAGGGGCGGAGCGTTATGCTTGACTTAAAATCGTTTAACTTTGTGAATCTACTTTTGTCATTTTAAACATGTTACTGTGTTAACGTACTCTTGTAGTTCTACAAGTGGTAACACGTTTTCTTAAACTCTATTTTCCGTATTCGAGTTTTACGTTTCATTTGTATATTTCAGATCTTTTAGTGTGCAAACATGCATATGTATTGCATGCAATGGAAGATACGAACTTGTAAATTTGTTGTCGTTTTAGATGTTAGGTCAGTTGTTACGATATATATGTAAACTTGTTATATAAAGGCGGTAACCTTCAAATAAAAGATTGAATTAAGAGGTTTACAATAAAAATGGTAGGCATACAAGTTCGCATTTTCAAAAGTCATTTTAAAAAGGAACACATGTTTACATGTCTGGAATTTTGGCAACGAACGCCCTCCATAATATACTAAATATTCCATATACTTTCTTAAAATTATCTTTGTTTAAATACTATAGTTTACCTGTGATCAACTGCCATACATGTAGAACAGCCAACATTATCATGGTTCTTACAGTACATATCAATGTGTTTATGACTGTGTCTGTCACATCTCTCTGCTGGTGCCCTTTGCAGACCTATACTGGTTCCCGACTTAACTTGAGATTTATCCAATACCTTGTGACCAGCTAATACAGGCACTTTACTGTGAACTTTGACACAACTAACACAGAAATAATCGTGACAATCTACACAGTATTTTTCACCTTCAGTGTTCCTGCCTTCATTTCTACAAATTGAACATAATACGTCAAATATTTCATCCGAAAGTATATCCGTATCAATTTGTCCACCTGTAGCCATTTTGTCTTTTTCCCTGACTACGTTTGTTAGTTGATCTATTTACATTGTAAAATCGATAAAATTGTCCCTATTTCTTTCACAGTTATTTTAACTCTATAATTAAGAGAACTGAAAGCCTTATGAATCTTCTACATTGTACACCTGGAAAAATATAGATTTCTACATTTTTTTTTCATTGATATAAAGCTTCTCCTATTGCTAAATAATGTCTAAATGATTTGACCTACTTTGGGTTTAACTTATCAAAACTGCCCTTATACCTCCTTGCACAAAGTCTAACTTTATCTGGTGAAACATTATCTAAAGTTTATTCATATTCACTACAAAATTGTTAAACTTTAAGGTATATAAATAATAAAGTGTTTACATAGGGCTGGTTTAACATTTAAATCAATATAACACGGAAGAAAATATCTTACTACTGGCAAAGCAAGTAGTGTCCTTTTTTTGTTGTATTTAGGACACATTCAAAATTGAGCTGTTACAATATCAAAATTATTTATTTGTCAGAATTCAATTAATTAGCTTTGATTGGCTATGAGTATCTTTTGCTGTTTTTAATACGACTTATATGAGGGTTTGTCCATCGAATATTCTAATTAGACCTCATTATCAAAGCACGTCTTCAGTGATTTTTCTCAGTTAATTGGGAAAGGACCTTAGCCTCTTGATTTTGGGAAAAATTATTGCTATAATTGCTAATTTGGTAAGTAAATAAACTTGTGAGTTCAGATTTTTGGGAAAACTGCATGATTTTAAAGAAAATTTCATTTGGGAAGAGGCCTTTTATCGAAGTCTGTTATATAAGCAGAAAAGTCACTGGGCTTATACAAATATAGGATTCAGATTTTAGAAATTAAGCAAGTGAAAATATTTAAGTACTTTTATTTTATTTATTGAAAATATACTGGTTTCCTAGCAGTTTTCAATACAAAAAGTCGCCATTTTTTACAAATTAGATAAGAATCTGTCACAGGATGAGTACCCACTTTGACAGAACACAGTTCAAGGTACCTAATTTTCCAGCATTACCAGGCTTTCATTTATGTCCTTAACTATACTTATTAACAGGAATATATGGGGCTGAAATTTAACAATATTGGCCTGAAATTTAACACCTTTTCTCAAATTCATTGAAAGATTTTTGAATTTTATTTATAAAAATTTTTATGAACAAGATGGTCAAATCTTCAGTTTCATTCTGCATACTTACTCTTCAATAAGTAGAAATTCATGACTTCTATTCCGTTTTAAACTCTTGTCATTAAATTGTAAATGTGGCGCATGCGCAATTTATTCATCTTTGAGAACAAAGAAAACATGTTGTGGAATTTTCTTCAAACTTTAATTACTAATTAGTGGTGATTAATTTTGATTTTAAATTTCATTGCAGTTTTTCAGACCTTTTTTCATTTTGAATTTAAGTCCGTACCAGTAGTAAGCAATGTCAAAGAAATATAATTGTCCAACCTTTTCTGTGTGGTCTGCAAATATATTGATTTAAAGAATCTTAGAGGTGGAACTCAATTATTGCTCATAAGCTTACAAACTGGAATTATCTAAGTTTCGCCTATTTCTATATGTTGCAAGTCCTCTAAGGTAACTTTGAACAACAGGCCGAACTTCAAAATATATAAACCACTGTACTATTTTAACTTCAGTGTTGTCTTGAAAACAAACATCTTTTGATTTCATAAAGTAACACATATACTCTATCAGTCAAAATATACTGTACTGGTCGAAAATGATAAAGAGTAGCGGAAAACTGCTAGAGCCTGGTAACTGCTTGGAAACCAGTATGGATTTTATGTTCCGAGTTCTAAAAGAGGTCAATAAGAAAAATTCATCTGTTTAAAAGGTTTGATGTTTAACATGTAACCAACGCTGAAAAGCCTTAAACTCTATCTCAATCCATTGAGAAGTTGCAGCACTTTGAAATCAGTTTTGATGAAAAAAATAGTGGTTTTTGGCAATTTTGAGATGTCCCTTAAATCATTGCCATGGTAACAGGAAATTCAAGATTGAGTATACGGTAACAAAGGCTATGGTCGAGTTATAGTAGTTTCATAGCAGACATTTACTTTATAGAACTGTAAAATTTCATAGCAACCAGGGGCTACCATAGCAAGCATTATCTATCTACCATCTACCATTAAATTTCATAGCAAGCACTGAATTCCAATGAAACCATTTATCTTGTACAGCAACCAGTGACTTCTTATGTAACTGTTTTTTCCATTAGCAAAAGCAACCAGTAATGTTTTTACATGTGCACTATTCCAGATACAAGTATGAACTTTGTGATATCAGTTTAAGATTTAGATTTTATATCTGTTTTTGTTTATAGTTTACAATATTACCTTTTCCTTGTCATGGAGAGTATTTATATTCTGGTGAGCGATATATGAGCCATCGTGGCCTTCTTGTTTTCTAACAAATTATTAGTCCAGACCTACATCAAATGGTACAAAAGTCTGGAAAACAAAATATTTCCAATCTCTTCATGTCAAAAAGCCTTAGTGGAGTCCTTTTAAGTATTTTAGCTCAGCTTTTGGAGCATTATGGGAAATTCTATTCACCCTTGCTTTGTGGTTGGCGAAATGCTTAAAGACCATTTCACATGTAGCTTTACATCTTATTAACAACTGTCCGTATTGTTTTGAAACTTTACACAGTCATGTACTAAGGATAAAAATTGAAGATCACTGGCAAAGATCCATAACTCTAGCATGTATTGTGACTAGCTTATTCCCCTTTGTGAAATCTCTGTTGTTTCAGCTGAACTTTTGGTTTATATACAGAATTTAATTTAGTTTATTTTTGTAAGAAGCTATAAGCTAATAGACACACTTTCGAATCCGTTCCTGGAACCAACCTGAACAATGAGTGTAAAGTTTCTTGCTCAAGAAAACAACGACTTGCCAGTGACATCGGCTAGCGATCATTTGATGACGAGTTTGATGCGTTAACCACTTGGCCATGCCGCCTTTTTTACCACAGAAAGTTGTAACAAGGTTTTTAATAATTCTGTACATGAACTAATACACAACTGTGGCAATTTTGAGAAATTAAAAATCACAAATTAATCAATAAAACAGAGAAATTTATTATGATTATGATAATTTACACCATGTTTAATTGTATATTCTAGGCATGGCAGTATCTGGGTACAACACAAGCTGAAAATGAACAAGAACCAGCAGCCATTTCTGCACTAAATAAGTATGTTTATTGTATGTTAAATTCTATATCAACTTCTAATGGAAAGGTAATTTGTCCATTTTGTTATAGGTATATGTCTGCAGTTTACCAGACTATCAGTTATTAATAGAGGAATAATGTACCGTTTTTGCATGCATTATCACCTGCAGAAGCACAAGGATGTATTAAAAGTCTGCGTCCATTAGTAAAAAGTAATGCTAACATTTAGCACATCTATACACTGTGTTTTTATAATGCAAATAACATCACGTCAAATATATGTACAACCGTGCAATATCAGTTTTATGAAGTCGCAAAAGCGGGGCACGGATATATGATAAATCATCATACTCAACCAGGACAGGGATATCATCACACTTGTCAATTCAATGTCATAAAGTACAATCAAACTTAAATCTATCAAATAGTTGCAGTGTGTGACAGGGTAATTACTTAGGTGTGACAAAGAGATATAAATTGACTCAATAAAATTAGCAGTGGCCTAGTGGTTAAGGTGTCTGCCTCTCAACCCAGGGATCATGGGTTTGAGCTCTAATCAAGTCACCACTGTGTTTCTTCATATAACATCAGTATTGGTTGGTTCCAAGAAATGAAAAAGATTTATATAAATTGCAAGAACTTGTTTAAAAAACAGCTTAAGTATGTTTTTACCAAAAGAAACTCATTTATTATCGTTGTCTTTCATTTCTAAGACAAATGATCAAACAATGAGTAAAGATTATTATTCTATTTCTTTTACTTTTTCAGATGTTTAGAACTTGAACCAGGTAACCTCGTAGCATTGATGTCACTGGCAGTCAGTTATACAAACGAGTCACTGGCTTCACACGCCTGTCATACGCTCAAACTCTGGTTGAAAAACAACCCAAAATATGCACACCTGGTACCCGAACCAGTAGATGCTCAACCTAGAGTATCATCTTATGTTTCCAGGTATATTACTTTCTTTTTTCAAACTTTACAATATCTCCATAAAGCCAAAATTAAGCTATTTACTCTGCCTCTCATTAAACCCCCAAAAACAAAGTTTGGGGGGGTTTATAGGAGTCACCCGGTGGTCGGTCGGTCCAGACGTCCGTTGCATTTTCCTTGTCCGGAGCATAACTTGAAGACTAATGGTTGGAATTCAATATTACTACATACAATGGTCAAGCACATTGAGAGGAAGTGCAGTGCACAAGAACCATAACTCTATCTTGACTAATTACAGAGTTATTGCCCTTTGTTACTTTTCCTTGTCCGGGGCATAACTTGAAACTACTGGTTGGAATTCAAAACAACTTCATACAATTGTCAAACACAATAAGGGGAAGTGCAGTGCACAAGAACCATAACTCTATCTAAAGTAATTATAAAGTTATTGCCCTTTGTTGTTTTTCCATTGCTTTTTTCTGTCCGGACCATAACTTGAAGACTAATAGTTTGAATTCAATATAACTACATACAATGGTCAAGCACATTGAGAGGAAGTGCAGTGCACAAGAACCATAACTCTATCTTGACTAATTACAGAGTTATTGCCCTTTGTTACTTTTCCTTGTCCGGGGCATAACTTGAAACTACTGGTTGGAATTCAAAACAACTTCATACAATTGTCAAACACAATAAGGGGAAGTGCAGTGCACAAGAACCATAACTCTATCTAAAGTAATTACAGAGTAATTGCCCTTTGTTACTTTTCCATTGATTTTTTTGTCCGGACCATAACTTGAAGACTAATGGTTGGAATTCAATATAACTACATACAATGGTCAAGCACATTGAGAGGAAGTGCAGTGCATAAGAACCATAACTCTATCTTGACTAATTGCAGAGTTATGCCCTTTGTTACTTTTCCTTGTCCGGGGCAACTTGAAAACTACTGGTTGGAATTCAAAACAACTTCATACAATTGTCAAACACTATAAGGGGAAGTGCAGTGCACAAGAACCATAACTCTATCTAACGTTATTACAGAGTTATTGCCCTTTGTTACTTTTCCATTGCCTTTTTTGTCCGGACCATAACTTGAAGACTAATGGTTGGAATTCAATATAACTTCATACAATGGTCAAGCACATTGAGAGAAAGTGCAGTGCACAAGAACCATAACTCCATCTTGACTAATTACAGAGTTATTGCCCTTTGTTACTTTTCCTTGTCCAGAGCATAACTTGAAAACTACTGTTTGGAATTCAATACAACTTTATACAGTTGTCAAGGACATTAAAAGGAAGTGCCGTGCACAAGAGCCATAACTCCATTTTGACAAAATACAGAGTTACTGCCCTTTAATACTTTTCCTTGTCAAGAGCATAACTTGGAGACTAATGGTTGGAATTCAAAACAACTTCATACAATGGTCAAGCACAATAAGAGGAAGTGCAGTGCACAAGAACTATAACTCTATCTTCAGTATTTATAGAGTTATTGCCCTTTGTTCCTTTTCTTTGTCTTTCTGGACTAATTACAGAGTAATTCAATTAAACTTCATCAATGGCCAACTACATTGAAAGGAAATGCAACATATAAGAACCACAACTATCTTTAATTGCCCATTACCATAACTCTATATTTCAATTCTTGTACAAGGTATTCTGTTACTAGTAACATCCTCATTTCCGAAGCAGTCTTGTTGGGGTATTAATCACATTTAGTGATAGTTCTAGTTCAAATGGAAGTGTTAGCTGTGTTATGTTGATGGACGGGTGGGGGAGGGGTTGATGTTGGTGGTCGAGTGGGGGTTCAACCTACTGAGGATAAAATATGTATGTCTCACTTTATATAGCTATTTAATAATTAATGGGAGAAAGTTAGTTAGCAGCCAGTTAGCTGAATTGGTAAACCGGCAAGTTTATGTGATTCCATCTTTCTCTTACGTCAGTAATAAAATGATGGTAACAGTAAATTATTAATAATACATGACTGATCAAGTGTTCGATAAAAAGGTTTCCCATCTGATCAATACCTGAAATAAATTTTAGTAATTGTGTCACTTTCCTTTATAGCTTGACTATTTAAAGAATAGGGAAAGCTACTATATTCACCCATTGTCCGTGTCGGTGTCAGCATCACTCTTAAAGTTTTTTTAGTGCAAGTTGGTATCTCCAAAGCTATCGAAGGAAATGGATTGATACTTCACACACTTATTTAAGAGCATAAAAGAACGTCACCTTAACTCTAACTTGTATTTTGAAAGAATTAACCCTTTCCCTCATGAGCATATTGTGAAAAATGGCCGTTTTCACTGAAAAGCCTCCTGTTACAAGTTCAAACTGCTATGAAACTATGAAAAATGCTTCAATACTAATCAAACTTGGCACAAATGTTGACTGGACCATTGCCCTTGTAGCGACATGCTCAGTCTTAAATTTCCTGTTACCATGGCAACGAGGAAACATCTCAAAATTGCCAAAAATCACTATTTTGCCTCGATTTTTTCCATCAAAATTTATTTCAAAGTGCTGCAACTTCTCAAGGGATTGAGATAGAGTCAAAGGCTTTGCAGTGTTGGTTACATGTTACCTTATGATCGACCTTAGGTCATTTTTAGACTCTCACAAGTCCAAAATTTTCTTGGCCCCTTCAAACCCCCCAAACAGAAGGGGGCACATCCCCCTTCTGGCAACCCCCTGATGTATCTTTTGGATGGGGGGCGGCGCCGAAAAAGTGCTCACTTTTTTTAGCAACATTTCTCAAACAAAAACATGTGTTTTGGGTCCAAAAATTGGACATTTTTCACTATTTCAGTCCTAAAAAAAGGGGTGGGGTCGAAAGTGCGTTGTTTCGCGTATATATGAGGTTAAGGGTTAAGGCTTTTTTTTAATTTACCAAATTTTACATTAATTTAAATTATATAGGCTTTTGTTTTATTGTTAAGTACTTAGAATTGTTGAGAACACTGTCCTACTGTAGATGCTTATTTCTTCCTAGCAAATTTGTTGATTCGGTTAATTAACAAGACGTCCTGTTACCTTTGGATAAGTTTAAGTAAGATAGTGACCTGATTTTGTTACAGTCATGAACATAAGCAGATACAGGATCTTTACATCAATGCAGCACGTACAGTGTCTCAGGGTGAAATAGACGCGGACGTACAGAGTGGTCTCGGAGTTTTGTTCAACTTGAGCGGGGAATACGATAAAGCTGTAGATTGTTTCTCAGCTGCGTTACAAGTCAGGCCAAAGGTATTTGTAACATTTGATGTGTACAAGTTTAGTTGATGTTTTAGCCTTTAACTTTTAAATGGTATTAAGCTATATCTTAATATATTTTCATAAAATTTATCAAATGTCAAATTTTATTGTTTCTATAATTTTATGGTCAATTTTCAAAAGAATTATAAAATAGAACTTCCATTATTATTTCATACAGGCATTTTGGAAGTTAACTTTAAAAAAAATTCAAACATGATTTCTTGTAACAGATATTTAGTTTAAACACTTTAAAGGGCAATGGTGACCTCAAATGTACCTTCACTAGATGACACTGGCTTGACTTAACTGTGTAAATTTCAGAATTTTAAATAGCAATAAACTTTAATAGCTGTTGTAAATGATGGTTGAAAAAGGGGAATGCTATAATTGTTCTGATCAATGACACACGGTTAATTGTTAGAAAAGCAGAAAATAAGAAATAGTCTAAAGTTAATGTTATATTTTTTTTTATCAAAAACACCATGTACATGTAACTTGTTAACAGAGAAGAAACCTACCGAAATTGTTGGTATTGTTTTTCTTATCAGTCTAGAGTGTAAATTATTACCCCTTAACCTGTTGGGGTAATATATTTTACATTACTCACCAAAGCAGGCCATAGATAGTACTGTTGGCTCTTCAGTCAATACATATTTTGAAAATTTCCCTATATGATAAATGGTCTTATTGGTATGTAAAGTTTTTGTATGTTAATCATATGATAGCTGTGGTAAATATATTAATATTTTTTGTATGTCATTCCTAGGATGCGTTGCTATGGAACAAACTTGGTGCAACGTTAGCTAATGGTAGTCGTAGCGAGGAGGCTGTAGACGCGTACCATAATGCATTGCATCTATCTCCCGGCTTTATACGATCACGATATAACCTTGGTATAGCATGCATAAATCTAGGTGCTCACAGGTTAGTTATTGTCAGCTTTACCATAGAAAACATACACAAGTTAAATAATTTAGACATGAAAATATGATCATGAAAGAGTTGATATTAATTCATTTTGGTTTATTCTAAATATATGTACTTGTATATCTCCCAAAATTGAACAAGAATATAGAATAAACATTGTAGACGTAATCTAAAGATATAAAATTTAGTTTTAACTCAAAGTTACTTTATCAATGGCTGACATTTATATACATGTAGTTTATTTCAAATAGATGTCCATGCATCCAAAAATTTTAACAAGAAAATAAAATATACATGTACATTGTATATATAAAATGAAAATATAAGATTTAGTTATAACTCAAAGTTATTTTATCAGTGACTGACATTTATATATTTTATTTTAATTTAACTATAATATAAAATAGGGATGGCAACGAATATCAAAATCAAAACTCGAGTACTCGGTCATTTTTCCGATCGAGTACTCGGTTACTCGGATGGTTTCCAATGATCTTTAAAGTTTTATCATACAATATCAACACCGTCTGCATGCTACTTTCGTTTTCTATTTTAATTTATAGAATTCGTAACTATAAATAGGATTGCAAGAAATACATATATAAATATATATAAACATAAGAAATGTCAATGACAGCATTTATTATATACCTACAAATTTTCTCCTTAAAATACAGGATGAACTGAAATACGCTTCAACGGATAGAAAATTCTGTATTATGTTAGTGACAAATACGGTACCATATATGGAAGTGCCGGACTATTTTTGACGTTGGTTGTATAAACGTAGCATTTGGAAACGGAAACCAAAATTATAAAAGGCGTGGCCGGTTTTGCAAAAATTACGTATTCATCCGTCGGTCATAAATTTATTCCTTGACAGCTACATTTCATTTTTCTGAAATTTCTTATAGAAGTGTAGTATAATGAAAATAATTTATAATTCAAACGAAACGGTATATAATAAAAGGAAAATTGTGTTGTAGCCTATGCATTTTTCTACTCTCAATTTTGGAAAATTGATATTTCGCTCGACCTTCGGTCTCGTATGATATCAATTTTTCCACCGCTGATCATAGCAAAATACAAAGCTACAACATAATATTCCGTATATATATTTACGTTTATATAATTAACAAGTTTCGGCTACAAACTGTCTAATATTTAAAGGTGATTAAATATCATAACAGGCCGAATGACATAAACGACACAGGACTGTGTTCAATCCCATACGCGTGTCAAACTGCTGATCGCCTCGTTAAACTTACGATATCATTTTCACACCTCTGCAAGGATGCTTTGATTGCATTTAACAAGTATTTATACAGATACGTGTACATTTCCGTATTTCTGAACTAATCTTTCTAAATGGCAAAAAGTAGAAATTAAATTTTTTCCGAGTTATCGAATATCAATTTTGTTAACCGATATTCCGACATTTGATCGAGTACTCGTTAAACCGGTTACTTGTTGCCATTCCTAATATAAAATATATATTATTAAAATGAACTACAGATATAAAATTTAGTTCCATTATTTATCAGGGAGGCGGTGGAGCATTTTCTAGCTGCGTTAAGTATGCAGAAACAGAGCCACGGAATGAAGGACCCGCAGTCTGTGATGTCACAGAACATCTGGAGCACATTACGTATGGCCATCTCCCTCATGGGGCGGCCGGAACTCTACCAATACTGTGATAATAAAGACGTTGATGGACTTAATAACGAGTTCGGATTGAATTCAAACTCTTGATGGAGTTCAAATGATGGAAAGTGTATTGATGTTTCAGTGGATAAAAATTTAAATGGCTCAAATTTATCACAGGCACGGCAGTTTGGTTGCGATGTACACGGTGATATAAACTCGCGTCACAGGGGAACAGACTTCCATACAATCATCAGGGGAAGAGATTTCTGTACAGATAAAAGTAGTTCTAGTTTACAAAATGATGAAAATGCTCAGATTAGTAGTGATTTAGATACTGATTTAACTGAGATAAGAGGAAATGTTGAGAATGGAATAAAGTGCTCTGATAACAAGAAAAGTAAAAAGAAATATGCAACAGTATCTAAACCACAAGAGATTATTGTTAGTCAGACTGATTTAAATGTTCCAACAAAGCTAGATGGTAACAAGTCGGAAGTTAATTCTCAATCTAGAGTTAGTTATGCAAAACCGTGTGATATTGATGTGGTAAAGGGAGGTAAATCTGTAGAGAATGTTAACAATTGTGTGACTACTGATAATAATTGTTCTGATTGCCTGCCAGGTGTTCTTAAATTGATATTTGATTAACAATTAATGAACATATCATTATGATTATGAATTGATTGTTTTGTTTGTTAATGTATTTTGAAATAATTCATTGATTTAGGAAAGGTGTAAATGTGTATTTTAATTGATGTTTTTTTGTTTATTTTTTGTCCTTCTCTGTCACAGTTACTGTTTTAGCTCACTGTTACATGTTATGACATCTAGCTAAAGAAAAAGTTTGTTACCTACCTACATAACATGGAACTATCACATCATTGAATTGGTCTGTATCAGATTCTCAGATGTTATAATTAGATTTTAATACTTTTCAACATGTGACCTGATTTATCTTAGATAATTAGGGACCTTAATTTGGACTTTTAACTTTTGGAGAGTTGCAGGTCAATAAGTTAAAGGTCAAGGGCACTTATTCTAAATATAGATTGTTCTATTTTTCTCGAGTTTGGCCATCAATGTATTCAGCTGTGGCACTGTAGCATGGGAGAGCATTCAGGTGTGGTTCTAGACATGTTGAAAAATTGTACTTTCTTGAATGTAATTGTTACATATATATTGTAGAATAACTTTATATGAAATTTTACCATCAGTTTTTAGTTTTACTATGTACTAACAACTTAACTTAAGTAAAATAATGTTAGGATACACCATTGTTATATTTGGACTCGAGTCATAATGAGTGTTTAAAGCTAATTATCCCCCGCCGATGGAATCGGGAGGGGGATATAGTTTTGGCATTGTCCGTCCGTCCTTCCATCCGTCCATCCGTCCGTCTAAATTTCGTTTCCAGAGTAGTTCTCTGCAACTACTGGCTGAAATTCAACGAAACTTTATGGGAATCATCAATATCAAGAGGAGATGCGCATATCGTCAGCTTGTTCCGGTCAGACCCTTTAACTCAGAGTTATGGCCCTTGATTAGTTATGTAGTATGCATATAGAGTAAAAATCGTTTCCGCACTACTTCTCTGCAACTACTGCCTAGAATTCAACGAAACTTTATGGTAATCTTCAATATAAAGAGGAGATGCGCATATCGTCGGCTTGTTCCGGTCAGACACTTAAACTCAGAGTTATGGCCCTTGATTAGTTATGCAGTATGCATATAGAGTAAAAATCGTTTCCGCACTACTTCTCTGCAACTACTGGCTGGAATTCAACGAAACTTTATGGGAATCTTCAATACCAAGAGGAGATGCGCATATCGTTGCCTTGTTCCGGTCAGACACTTAAACACAGAGTTATGGCCCTTGATTAGTTATGCAGTATCCATATAGAATAATATTTGTTTCCTCACTTCTTATCTGCAACTACTGGCTGGAATTCAATGAAACTTTATTGGAACCTTCAATACCAAGAGGAGATGTGCATATTGTCGCCTTGTTCGGGTCAGACATTTTAATTTAGTGTTATGACCCTTAATAACTTAGGCAGTATACAACCAGAGCAAGTGCTACTTAACTGTTACTACTGGCTGGAATTCAATGAAATTTTATGGGATACTAAGAGGAGATGTGCATATAGTCGCCTTGTTCCGGTCAGATACTTATAATTCAGATTTATGGCCCTTTATTAGTTATGTGGTATGCATACATCTCATTGGCATTTCCAGATATTACTATTATACTCAACATCACTAATTCCGCGTCATCATTTATCTCACGGTAATGGCATATTTTCATGTGACCAGTGTTGTAATTGGTTAGAATTGACATATTTTATTCAAACACCTTAACAACAAAGGTTTTGTGCAAAATAATTTAAATCTATAGAATTTTACGTAAAACTGAACAACATTTTACAAACTTCTGCAAAAAACAACAATAGTCCATTAAAATTGGGCGTACGTCTGAAACAATCATCATTTCCTAAATGTTCTTGTTTGTTGAAAAAATAAATTTTGAGTTACAATGTAAAAATACTTTTAATATTTAAAATTATGCAAAATAACTTAAAGAAATTTTAACTGAAACATGAAAAAACTGAAATAAAACACCATTACCGCGAGGTAAATGATGACATAATGTTTTCAAAACGGCCGACACACTGTTTACATCTGACAAATTAAAACTAATTTTGATTGAATATATTGTTGTTTCCTTGTGTCATATAGCAGAAAAATGACTAAATGATACAGTTTATGACAGTTTTTGTAGTGTAAGTTTATTGTTTGTGTTCTTTACTGTTTTAAAGTGTTAAGTACCGTGAACTAAGAGGAGCACAGTATAAACACAAAGTTATGGCTCTGTTATTGCCCTGAATATTTATCAAGTTCAAAGAATATTACTGTTTATGCCATGATTAATATATAAATAAAGCCTTATGTCTTCAGTTGTTGTGCTAATAATAACCAGTACTCGGCGGGGGATATAAATTCAATGAATTTGCTTGTTTTATATTAAATCATGTAACTCATTTTAATATCATTTTAAGCTCCACTTTTCAAATTAAACATGTGGAAGTATTTGATAAATTCTTGGCCAAAAAACCCCAAAAGATTGTATATTTCAAGCAACATGCCTCCAAATTCAAGCTAATTTACAAGAACATTTTAAAAATGTATTTGAAATTGAGGCCAAAGTCACGCAGTAGAAATATTGCGATAATTATTGCAAAATCAGCGACTAATTGTTAATAGAATGCATATTACTAAACACTTATAACATGTAAATTATTACTTGAAACTTGAATCTTTTTACTTTTGTTATAATTGTAGTGCATTTTTTCTAAAAATTGATTTACTTGACTCATGCGGCTTAAGTATACACAGTACAATTTTACACTACTCCGCTTGTTAACTTAGATATTAGTTAATTTTTTTTTGACAATTATTAAAATTTTTGGTTAATGTGGTTAACTTGAACTCTCATTAAAATCTGTGTTTAGATTTAACTGGAATGTGTGTTTTAATTATCCCTATGATTTTATTTGTTGATGATCAATCCTTAAGTAAGAAGTATGTCCCCTTTAAAATGGAAATAGTTTTTTTTTGTAATCAGATAATTTTTGCAGGTTTTTATATGCTTGCCAAATGAAAGAGCATTTTACTATAAACTTTTTTATGGAAACAAACTTAATCCAAAAGGGATAAACATTCTGGAAAGTTGTAATTCCTTGGAAGCATTGAAAACAACACAAATTCATAAAAATCATCACTTTACACCATTCAAACTCACAGGAAACCTTGTTTATAATTTAGCCCATATCATGTAAATATTTGTAAGAGAATTGTCATGCTTTTAAATTGGAAACGTCCATTTGTAATTCAAAGGGAGATCAATGTTGCATACTAAATCTTTTAAACCAAACAGTACAGTGTTTGGTGTGAGAGCACATATATCTTGGCTCGCTATTCTTTGTACTGATGGGAGAGATCTGATGACACATATGTATATCTGTTGTCGTGGCAACCAGCATTTAAAATAGAGTCAAGAAGGTTCATCTGCTGAGATAAACTCTTTTTAGCTCACCTGTCACAAAGTGACAGGGTGAGCTTTTGTGATCGCTTTTCGTCCGGCGTCCGTCCGTCCGTTCGTCGTCCGTCCGTAAACTTTTACTTTAAATGACATCTCCTCATAAACCACTAAGCCAATTTCATCCAAACTTCACAGAAATGTTCCTTTGGTAGTCACCTTTAAAAATTGTTCAAAGAATTTAATTCCATGCAGAACTCTGGTTGCCATGGCAACCAATAGAAAAAACTTAAAATATCTTCTTTTAAAAAACCCAAAGAGGTAGAGCTTAGATATTTGGCATAAAACATCTTCTAGTGAGTGTCTATCAAGTTTATTCAAATAAAAGCCCTGAGGTCAAAATTGGCCCCGCCCCGGGAGTCATTGATTTTCCCTATATGCATATAGTAAAAACTAAAAAAATCTTCTTTTAAAGAACCCAAAGAGCTAGAGCTAAGATATTAAGCATGAAACATCTTCTAATGAGTGTCTATCAAGTTTGTTCAAATAAAAGCCCTGGGGTCAAAATTGGCCCCGCCTTGGGGGTCATTGATTTTCCCTATATGCATATAGTAAAAACTTATAAAATCTTCTTTTAAAGAACCCAAAGAGCTAAAGCTAAGATATTAAGCATGAAACATCTTCTAATGGGTGTCTACCAAGTTTGTTCAAATAAAAGCCCTGGGGTCAAAATTGGCTCGGCCCCTGGGGGTCATTGATTTTCCCAATATGCATATAGTAAAAACTTATAAAATCTTCTTTTAAAGAACCCAAAGAGCTAGAGCTAAGATATTTAGCATGAAACATCTTCTATTGAGTGTTTATCAAGTTTGTTCAAATAAAAGCCCTGGGGTCAAAATTGGCCCTTCCCCGGGGGCACATTAATTTTCCTTATATGTGCGTAGCAAAAACTTAAAAATCCTCTTTGAAAAAAAAACAAATAGCTAGAGTTTAGATATCAAACATGAAACATCTTCTAGTGAAAGTCTTCAAAGTTTGTTCAAATAAAAGCCCTGGGGTCAAAACTGGACCCGCCCTAGGGGTTTCATTGCTTTTAACTATATGTGTATAGTTAAAACTTAAAAATCTTTTTTTAAAAAACTCAACGTGTTAGACCTTAGATGTTTAGCATGAAACATCTTCAAATGGGTGTCTACCAAGTTTGTTAAAAAAAAGCCCTGAGGTTTAAACTGGCCCCACTCTGGGGGCCTATATACAGGTGAGCGACTTCAGGGCCATCATGGCCCTCTTGTTTGTGCTTGTATGTGCTTTCAGAAAGAACTGGTTTTCATTTTACTGTCAAGATTTGATTTATACAATTTTTAGCATTGGTTTTGTTCAACAAGTTTTACGCTCATTTTGAATGATTTTATTGTTTCAGTTATGACATTACATTGGTTTTGTACATGCATTTAAAAGTGCTGCATCATAAAGGGTGAAGAGGAAACTTTTTTGACATTTTGAGATCTTTGTGCAACATGGCTGTAACTCATATGAAATAAAAGAGTTACAAAATTTTTGCACCTGGCTGACGAATTTTGTTATTCAAGCTCATTTGCTGTTGAAGATTTGTCAAGTTCCTGTTAAAACATTTAAATAAGGCCAGTCTCTGCATATAGAATTGTTTTGGAGTTTTCGGAGTTTTTTTTGGACAAGGCATGTGTATTTCTGTAAATACTCTCTCTCAGGTTAATATAGTTTAGTACTGTCCTTTCTAACAATATAGTTTGTGAAATAAATCATGATTATGTAAATTTGAAACAAAGATTTGTACCTATTTTCCTTCAGGTTTTACATTCCTGATTGTACATGTTTTGCTTGTGAGTCATCTTCTTTGATATTATGAAAGTCGGAGAAGATTCTTCATTATGTTTTTGAAAGGAGCACAGCTGACGATCAAATTCCTAAAAACTTAATATTTGAAAATCTTACATAATCAATGGAGAACTTAAAACAGAAAATATGTTTTAAGATGATAAAGAAATATACATGTTCTCAAAATTAAATTTTAAAAATCAATATTTAGTGGAATTTAAACTGATTGAATTGCTTAAAAGGGTTTTAATATTTTAGGTCTTTTTGCACAATAAAAATTATTATTCTTGAAAAAAAAAACAAGAGTAATTGAACACACTGCATACAAGTTACTGGTATAAACCTACATCAAATGATGTAAAAATCTCGAAAAAAATATTTCCAGTACCATTGTTACAAAAAAACCTCAGTTGAGTTTCTTTATCAAAGATTATTCATTAAGAATACTTGATATTTTGTTTAAGAATTATTAAATAAGCACTTTTTGACGGAAGAAAAATGAGAATGTGTTTTTATGCATTTATTATATTAGGTATTTTATTATTTGTTGATGGGATTTTAGATTTCTTTATTTCATGATAATTTATTTGATAAATTGTTCATATTATATTTTGTATCAAAATACAAAAACAGAAAATAAATGGATAAGAAAATATACACATGTATTATGTGTTAATATATACACGGCCTTAATTAATTGAAGGCTTAATAGAAAGGGATACTTAGCCATTAAAGCTGCATCCTCCAGACGAGCTAAATTATTTCAAGAAAATCTAACTGGAGAAAAATGTTCTAGTTTTTTTAAGAAAAGTAAACATATTCAAGTAAGTATTCGAGCAGTAACGGATAATTTTGCATTATTTGACCGCTTCAGTAATTTATATGGATTTGGATTTAAGTACCATTTGCAGTGGGTAAATTTCTTTCTTTGTTCACTTCACAATACTTGTATTTTACTTCTAAATACATTTTCAAAATTTCATGAATTTGAGGGCGTGATGCTTTAATTGTATTTAGCTATATATCTGCTATACAATTTCTATGTTCCCGAAGGGAGGCATATTAAAATCGCACCGTCTGTCTCTATGTCTGTCTGTCTGTGCGTCCCCACTTCATTTGTGTCCGTACTGTAACTTTGTCATACATTGAGGGATTTTAAAATAACTTGGCACAAATGTCTACAATATCAAGACGATGTGTCGCGTACAAGAACCACGTCCCTACCTCAAAGGTCAATGTCACACTATCATTTTGAAGTTCACATTATCAAAATTAGAGTAAATAGGTACACTCATTCATCTCCGGCTTGTAACTTTGTCATGCATTGAATGATTTTAAAATAACTAGGCATAAATGTCTACTACATCAAGACGATGTGTCGCGTCCAAGAATTATGTCCCTACCTCAAAGGTCAAGGTCACAATAACATTTTGATAAGAGTTTGTAGGTACACACATTTGTGTCCTGACTGTGACTTTGTCATGCATGGAAGGATTTTAGAATAACTTGGCATAAATGTCTACCACATCAAGACGATGTTTTGCGTCCAATAATCACGTCCCTACTTCAAATACAAGGTCACACTGCCATTTTGAAGTTTACTTTATAACAATTAGAGAATACGTTCATGTTCAGACTGTAACTTTGTCATGCATGGAAGGATTTTAGAATAACTTGGCATAAATGTCTACCACATCAAGACGATGTTTCGCGTCCAATAATCACGTCCCTACTTCAAAGGTCATGCATTGAAGGATTTTAAAATAACTTGGCAGAAATGTCTACTACATCAAGACGATGTGTCGCATTTATATTTTGAAGGATCACGTTATCACAATTAGAGATTATAGGTACCAACATTCGTGTGCGGACAATAACTTTGTCATGCAATAAAAAGTTTTAAGATAACTTAGCACAAATGTCTACCACATCAAGATGACGTCTTGTGTGTAAGACCCATGTTCCTATTTTGAAGGTCAAGGTCACTCTAATAGTTTGAAGGTACTTATGCTCATAAGAAGAGTTTGAAGGTACACATAAGTTTCCAAACTGTAACACTGCATGCATGGAAGAATTTTATGATAACTTGGCATAAATGTCTACCACATGAAGATGATGTGTCGCATCCAAGACCCTTGTTTTTTTGCTATAAAAACTTAAAAAGCACTTTATTTCACAAGAACAATATTAAGCAATTAGTTACTCTCATGCTCTTTTTTTTATAATACCTGCATGCTTAAGAAACCTTTTCGGTGGCATTCGTCACTTGCGTGACGGCTCTTGTTTTGTTCGTTTTTAATTTTGACATAATTATATTTGAAATTTTCCTTAAAAGGGAATGGCGCACTTTTAAACGATAAAAACCCTACATAGAATAGCAGCATGAACATTTTATTCTGTTTACATGTTTATTCATAATTGAGCCGTGTCACGACAAAACCAACATAATGTGTTTGCGATCAGCATGGATCCAGACCAGGATCCGCGCAGTCTGATCAGGATCCATGCTGTTCGCTTACAAACCGTATAACAAGTAGAGAAACTGATAGCGAACAGCATGGATCCTGATCAGACTGCGCAGGCTGGTCTGGATCCATGCTGATCGCAAACCCACTATGTTGGTTTTGTCATGACGCGGCTCATATGTGTTAAATAACTGAGACAATCTATGTTATGACTCTAGAAAACTAGCCACAATACATGTATCAGGGAAGGACCATAATTCTTCCATTTGCAAATTTTATAAAAGTATTTCACGAGATATCTCTTTATACCTTTTGTTCAAACTTGCCACGTAATTTGACTCCAGAAAATGGAGAAATACATCCAGTCTAAGCTGTTTAACTGGTACATCTTGTGATAACTTTTGGTTGAGACAGACAAAAAATAAATATAAATAAAGCAAAACACGAAGTTGGCGATATTTCTTATATTCTTTTATTTGTTTTATTTATTTATTATTACAATCAACAATAGGAGAGGGGGAGGGGGAAGGGGAATATTTACAATTTAAAATGAAAATGATATGTACAAAATTAATTTATGTAAGAAAAATGATAGGAAGCGACTTTCTGTTGTTTTTTTAAAGATTTGTTGTAAATAGAAAAGGGTATATGCAATACATGGCAAGTTTTTTAAAAAGAAATTAAAAAAACTGTTTTTGATTCATTGATTTTGAAATTTGAAGAGCTAATACATGCACAATTTCTGATTGGTTGATTACTATTTTGATTTGTTGATTATGAAATAAATCTATTTATAGTAACAATAAATATTTTAAGTCTCTAAATTGTGCATATAAGTGTATAATTTGCATACAAGATTAAAATTTGATAAATAAAACAATACAAATATCTTAAAGGTAACAAAAATAAACAAATATAGAAAAATGTCCTGTTTGTATATATTAAAATTGTTCTCACTGAAATCTGGGAGACCCTTGTCTAGTCTTTCAGGTTGTACTTTTAAGTATGACAAATAGTTTATATCACATAGGAGACTAAAAGTCACCTGGCATTTTATTGATAACAGTTAAATATTAACCGTCGTCATTGGCAATAAATGTTAAAAGAAACAAATTTTCACAGCATTTAAGTCTTGAAAGGGACTAATTTACAATGTTCTGAGAATGCTCTCAAATCATGTTCTATAACATAGCATGACATTTTTTACACAACGGATTTATAAATAGCTATTCAAAGTTTGTTTTTTTAACCACTGAAAGTAAAGCTGCCAACTCCACTTCCGGTGCCCTGACTTCCTGCACCAAATGTTTGTGAACTTCCAGAGCCAGTTCCTGTACTAAAACTTCCGGTTCCTGGCCCAAAGCTGTTAAATCCTGTTGATCCACCTGTTTGCGTGGAACCAGTACCTGCTGGTCCTTGAGGGCCAAATATGCCTTGAGTGTTTGTTTGTCCTTGTGGTCCTGTTTGGCCTTGACTTTGTGATAAACCAGATCCAAACTGTGTACCACCGGACACTGCACCTCCTTGCATTCCACCTGCACTAAATGGACCCGTTTGACCTGTTGGGAAGGCCCCTGAAGAACCACCAAATACGCTTGCACCAGAACCTCCAGCCTGTGACCCTGGTCCTCCAAAGCCAAACGATCCCATTGGACTTCCACCACCGAAGCCTGTTCCTGCACCTGGGAATCTTGAAGCCCCTCCTAGAGGACCCCCTGGACCTGAAAATGGACCAGGTCCGCCGCGGCCTCCAGAACCAAATGAACCGCCGAAGGCACCTGGTCCACCAAACGAGCCTGGTCCTCCAAAGGAACCTGGTCCTCCAAAAGAACCTGGTCCACCAAACGAACTTGGTCCACCAAACGAGCCTGGTCCTCCAAAAGAACCTGGTCCTCCAAAAGAACCTGGTCCACCAAACGAACTTGGTCCACCAAAAGAACCTGGTCCACCAAATGATCCACCTCCAAATTGTGGACCAAATGGACCTGCTCCAAACTGAGTTGAACTACCCCCAAACGTTGACGAACCGCCGAATGGGGACTGGCCTTGAGCCCCGATCGTTGAACCACCAAATTGTGTTGTTTGCCCTCCTGTTTGAGTCTGACCCTGACCTCCAGTAGCACCAGTCATTCCAGTAGAACTTGTACCTCCTTGGCCAAATGTACCTTGTCCACCTGTTTGGCCACCAAACATAGATCCACCTGTTCCAAATGGCATACCACCTGCACCACCAAACCCGCCAGGCCCACCGGGTCCGAATCGTGTCATACCCATCCCTCCTGGTCTTCCCCCTGGGAAGCCTGCTCCTCCTGGAAATCCTCCTGCTCCGAACGGACTTCCTCCAAATCTAGAGCCACCAAACATACCTCCTTGTTGCATACCGCTTGGACGACCAAACTGACTTCCAAACCCACTAAATTGGTTTCCCATACCAGACACTGGTGGTCTCGTTTGTCCAAATGTTGACTGTCCTTGACCAAAGCCAGTTTGACCTTGACCTGACATAGCACCGCCTGAAATAGATAATATTTTATTTGAAGGCTATTGGCTAAAAAATTACAACATTTACAAATTTAAGTTTTTATTGAACCGAGGAAAATAATTATCATCCATGAAAATTTAACTTAATTTTAACTTTAATTTAACTTAAATTTAAAATAGCTTACACGAATTAATTTTCTCAAATACCAAAATATCATTTAGTAGATTACATACAATATATTTATAATTATATAATATTGCATGCAATATAAACTCGTGAAAATACGGCATTCTTCCCGTCTTTCCGTGTGTTAATCAAATAAGTATCTATTTGACGAAGAGCAATACTCAATGATTTTAAATAAACATAAAATACGGAAAGTGACGGGTATAGCCGAGTATACACGAGCTTATAAGGGGTTGAATATACATAATGCGACTATATAAACATGTATATATGACAACACAATATTCAGATTAATGAAATGTAAAGCATCAAAAGAACATGCGTAGGATATACATGTTTATGCTGTTAGACTTTACATTATATATTTATGATCTAGCCATTTTGAGATTACTGCGGGTTAATGTAACAAGCATTTGCTAAAAGATGTTTGTATGTGAGAGAGTGAGAGCTACAGGAAGAGATCAAGAGGGTGTAAGAGAGGAGAAAGCGGAATGTCTGCATGCTTATAGACACGATGAGAATGTAAATCTCCTGTATATGCTGGTTAGTTTGTTTTGTCATTGAAACTGTTTTCTCTCAGATTCCCATTTATAAACTACTGTAAGTTGAGCTAACATTTCTTCCAACAACACTAAGAACCACAATCCAATAACACCTTCCACAGTTTATATTATATAGATATATTGTTCCTATCTCCAAAAACTACTGTTTACGCACCATCCGACTCACCGCCATTTTGGATTCGTCCATTTGCAAGAGCTAAAACCGGGCCTTCGAAGCGTCTTATACCAGCTAAACGGCGTTGACTCTCTTGTGTAACCCGTCCCTTCGTTATATTTATCAGGGCGGCAGTTTGGCCCTCTGGCAGAATTGGAATTTCTATTATGTTTATCGTTGGGTCATTTGGCCCTTCTGGAGGAATTTCAATATTGACTTGGTTTGCTAGATTTTCGGCAAACACATTGGTTGTGTCGAAGGCATTTGAAGAACCCGAATTAAGGAAACTGCCACTCATTGACATATCTATCACGTTCAAGGGCTCCGTCGATGGTTCTACTGCCAAATTAGATACACTTGTTGTTGAGCCTGTTAACGTCTGTAACAACCCTTGTGATGTATCAGGAATAACACCTGTATTTCTGGAAACTGACACAGTCATCGAAGAACTAGTTGGTGACAAATCTTGATTCGCTAAAGAGGTTAATGATAACGAGGGAGAAAATGCAGAAGATGGTATTGTCGGCGACGGCTCGAAAGAATTTTCTGAAGATGATGTCATTGAAGAAGAGGAAGAAAATGATGATGATGTCATTGTTGGTGATGACATAAATGAATTTCCTGCCGACGACGTTCTTGATGCTTCAAATGAGTTAGAAGAAATAGTAGGTGAAACAGCAACAACCTGATCGTTTGTACTTAAACTCGGGACTGACATGGTGGGCGAAAAAGATACCGGGCCAGTAGATGTAAAAGATGTAGAAAAGGTTGATGACACATTTTGAAATTGAATAGGTTTTGTATGAACGGAATTATTTACTGAATGAACTGATATCTGACCATTCGGTAAGACAATGGGCGGTGGTGGATCAGGTGTGAATAGCCGAATAGGTGTTGGATTATTAGAGGCATCAGAAATAACTGATATACCTCCGCCTAATGTATCAATATTATCTGCACCTGTGGAAGAACTTGAGCCGCCGAATGTGGTTAACCCACCAGTTGAGGTAGATGGGAAACCCCCGCTGGTACCACCAATACCAGAACCTTGTCCACTTGTTCCAAAACTCTGACCGGTGGTTCCTAATCCTTGTCCCCCAGTACCGAAGCCTGCTCCCATTGATCCGAATCCTTGACCAGTGTTACCAATAGTTTGACCGCTTCCTCCTAAGCCTTGACCTTGTCCGGTCATCCCTGTTGTTCCAATAGATGGTCTACCTGTTGCACCAACAGATCCGTCTGAAAATAGAACGCATAAGTATGAACCACGTGACAGAAACAAGTAGAAAGTACATGTATTTTCTCTTTGTTATTGAGACGTAAGATTTATTTAATATGATATTCATAATTATGAGGAGCCCCTTTTGTAGAACGGTTAAGCTTATTGTCTTGAGAGTGGGTTTTGTAATTTCAATGACTTGTTTCTTGTGATTAAACATAACTTTTATGTAAGCTAGATGAAGGTCGATGGACTTTCCAACCAATTCTGTCTGAAGTAATGGATAGTTTTACACTAAAGAACATAAAGTCAAGCTTGTGTCAGGGGGAGGCAAAACATGGTAATGAAAAGTTTTACAATAAAGAACATATAGTGAAGCATGTGCAAGGGGGCATGGTCTTTGTAGACAATAGGTTTTTATATAGAGGTTACTTGAGTCAGTTTTATCAATGAAAGGTTATCAAAAATGTGGCCTTCATTTAAAAGGTTATTTTATTCAGAACTGGTCTTTAACACAGATTTTACTGTATAGTTATATCAAGTAAAGTATATATATCAACAAAGCGGAATATATCAACGAAGACGATGGTAAAAGTATTACCTTGTATGTTCACTGGAGAAGAATGGACGACATAGAAGTTGTCGAAATCTTGTACAACGGTGGCCCTGAAAATAAACATGAATTATATATATAGCATACAATACAAGTTCTTTATAACTTTACAACAGACGGATGTATAACAAATTCAGGTTGTAACGGCTCATTTGATTCGGAAAATCTCATCACAATTAGTTTATTTAATAGAATAATAATGAATTGACATATCTTTGAATGTGCACGAGACGGACAGCGCCGGACTACGCCAAATTTTCACATGCTGGCGAAGGAAGCTAATCTCACATCTATTACTGGATTTAAAATAACACTCACACAAATTTGATGTTTGGATCTGGAAGGTTTCTTGGTGCACGCCATGTTGCTGACGCTTGAGTTTTATCATCTTTTGAGGTGTGAGTTAGAACATTGCTGCCTGCCATTCTACCGCCACAGGCTCGAACCTGCAATAAAATGACGAATTTTTTTACTTAATTATTACGTGACAAAAACTTATTTTGTCTGAGTTAAACCCCAGTCATACTAGAGCTTACGATTACTTGCGACCACCGGCGACTTGTAAAACTGACAATCATCAGCGATTGTCTGCGACCGAAACCATTTTTGCACAGATAAATTTACTTTTGCGAGTATCGGAAGACAAGTCATCATTGACAATCGCACGACAGGTCTTAAGTTAACGTACGATGGTCTCAAGATTGCCTGGGATTACTTACGACTACCCGTTACATAACATGCGATCACTTACAACTTGTCGTACGACCATCACACGATTACTAAAGACTACTTAAGATTATCAGTGACTAGTGGCAATTTGTAAAGACTGTCGTAAGATTGTCGCACTTCCGAACGACCATCGTGCGACAGCCTTCAGACCTTATAAGATCACTAGCGACCTGTCTGATCGCAAGGAGGTTTTTGTGCAAGCTCAAAAACCTCTCTACGACTGAAATTGGTCGTGGGACCCAAATAAGATAACCTGCGACTGTCAAATATCATCGATGACCGTCGTAAGATTATCTGCGACCAGAGGTCACTGGTGATCGTGAACTGGTCTTCACTGGTCGTAAGCTCTAATGTGACTGGGGCTTAAGACAAAATTTTCATTTTATTTTTGTAAACCTAGTCATAACTTATAATTAAATAATGAAATTACTTAAATTAAATAAAATTACTTTTTAATTGAAAATAATGAAAAAAAACAGCGCTTTGCTACTTAAAAGAACGCATACGTTCAATAAATCCGTTGATTTCCTTAAATTTGGAATAATTTCTAAGGGTATATTTTTTTGGTATGCTAACCTGATATCTTCCACGCTGAAAATCGGGCTGGAATGTCCCGACGATATCCGACGGGCCGTCTGGAAGTTCTTTCCATGATTGTACGGCTTGAATGACGTAACCCCTGAATGGACGTGACGTCGTTGACTGTATCGTTACTAAAATGAGAAAAAAAACACAAATATTTTAGAGCGTAGCATGAGTGCACGTAAGAAATTTAAAAGGTGAACGTCTAAGATAAAAGCGTAAAAAGTTATATTCAACGGAATTGCTTCTGCGTTGGGTTCAAATTTCTCAACTTGGGCATAGAACTCTTCCGGGAGATGAAACTTTTTGATAATCTGCAGAAGGTCCATTACTCTTATATCGCAATTATTTGGTCCTTTTTCGTCAATTTTCGGATAAGAATACATAAATAACCGCCGAGGTTTTCCGAATGAGTGTTCTATATGGTGCTTCCTCAATGATAAAAGGATCGGAAAATTTGCCGTCTGGCATTAACAATGCATTATTAAAGACCGTAGTTTCCTTTTGTTTAAGTAAATGAAACGGCATTTCATAAGCTTCAAACTTTGTTCGCGTCATGTACAAACGTTATTTTAATAAATCTATATTAAATTTTCACGCATGTTTATTTCTTGTTATTCATACAACATGAACGTCAAGAGTTAGAACATGAAAAGTTCATGTCCTTATTACCAGACGAAAACGTTAAACATTAACCACATCAAAAGATCAAACTTTTTGCAAAGACACGTTTTTTTGTAAACATACGAACTAGCCAACGTTTATTTTTTTATTGCTGACCAAAAACGTCCGTATATGACATGATAAGAAAGTTTTATTGTCTTAGTGTTGCTAAATTGTCGACCGGTATAGCCGTACAATACATTAGTTAATTTGATTACACAACACCCCCTCTAAAAATCGTCGTTTGATTTGCATGCGTATACTGAATTTTAATATTTGTCTGTTTCGTTATTTGACCAAAATGTTGACACCCAAGATCCAAACGACTTATAGATTGCAGCAATATAATGGGCGACCCTTCTCAAATCGTGGTTATCAATTTTTTTGTCCGCTGATTTTATACAAAAGATGTGTTCTTTTCGTAATGTACTGTTTTTTTTTAACTCAGGGGCTTCAATTATCATTGTACAAAAGTAACAAAAACAATAAGCAGACATAATGTGGATCGATGGATCGTAAGGACAGTTTGTACTTTATTTTAGCGACGAAAGCGAGACAAAATGGCTTCTTTGAACTCATAACTATTAAAACGCGTTCCAGCCGCCTTTGTTATATAGCAGAGATAATTGGCCGGGGAGCGGATGGGTGGGGGTATGGATCCAAGTGGTCAATTTGACTGCCGCTTAACTCAAGGATCGTGGGTTCGAGTCTACTGGCCCACGATCATTTTCCTTTATTTGACACCAGTACTGATTAGTTTCAAGAAATGGACTAGAAAGTGATTAATAATGTGGGTTACAAGAAAATGAAAATGTTTACACTAGCGGCTAAAATAAAAGATCTAAACAGTATAGAGCTATTCCAGTGTTCAGTCTTTTCAACTCTAGACTTTTTTCCAAAATTTAATTTCAATAGAACATTTTTTTCTGCATTTTTAACAAGGTGAAGGTTAAAACATTTAAACATGTAATACAGTCATGTAATTATGAAATATGGAAGAAAATGATAACTTTTGTATGTCAAATTTGCTTTGATGTTCAAACTTATGGAATGAATCACCGAGCACAAACATAAATATGCTGGTATTTTATTTATTCCTTTAACTTACATTAGCAAAAATAAATAACTTTTGTATTTTAAATTTGTTTGGTAATAATTTACTGTACACAAGCATTCATTTTCTTAAATTTATATAAGCGAAAATGAATTGTATCTAAAGTTGTCTTAAAGAAATAAAGTATGGAAAATAAGTATTTTTTCATACCTGTAAATAAACCATTTCCACTGGGCGTTACATCCAACTTGTATGGCCCTGTGGTCGGCCCATTTGCAACGGGGGTACCCATATTTCTATGTCCGCCTGGAACATACCGTCCGCATATGTTTGCCGGAGCTCCCGACGGGAACGCCGTTATGTAACCGACGACAGCGGCAAATGTTATTAATTTAAATGAAAACATTTTTTTGTCCTTTTTTGTTTATTATCACAGATTATATTTGTAGATTTTCTGTAGAAAATTAAATGAATATAACTCGATTAATATACATTTATGTTATATAAGTTGCACACGCCTTTTTGTCCTTTTGTTTTTTTAACCCTTAATTTCTTCTTATAAATAACTTAAAAAATTTTTTTTTGGTTTTAGCTGTTATTTCCAGTGTTCTTGTAAGCTCGAGAATTCAGTCTTAATTATTTATAACAATGAGTGTTTTGTGTAATATACTGCACGAATTAGTAATCCCACACCGAATAAAAACTTCCGTTGGTTTTTGATTTGCGCATAGATCATTGCTCATTCATCGACAAACGTCAGAAGTTTTCCGTCACCTAAGGCATTTATTCACGTCATATCACCGTCAACGTACAAACGGGACCGGCTTGGACAGATCATGGCCGTAAATGACCAAAAACATACGTTACTGGGCAAAAGTGACTGTTTTGTATACACCATTATAAAATAGCCATTACTACAGGGGTTATTTCAGATGCCCTAAATTTCGCAAGTATATATAGAAGTTTATAGAATAAGTGACATATATATTTAGACGGTACAATGTAATTCGAGGTATACATCCTTTTAAATGCCGCAATATTAATTCTGTTGAATGTAGAGAGATAATTGATAAGATGTTTGAAAGCAATATTTAAATCTTGAATATTAATAAACAATATATGCTTTCTCTAATACTTAATTTGAACTGGGCGACTCGAAATTAAAGGAACTCAACTGGCGTCCAAAAGTCTAAAAACATAAAATTGAATTTCTTACATAGAGCAGTTAGGAGACTTTAACAACAAGTTGTGCAAAAGTTGATTCGGAAATACGTTGAATATTGAATATTTGTGCTATTCATAGTTCAACTTTAGTGAAAAGAGTTGCAACGCTTTTCAATTTTATTAGTTTTTTTTTCACAATTTTAACAAATATGCTGGAAAAAAACGGAGTAAGCGAATGATTTGAAATTTAGCACACAATGTAATTGGTCTAGACCCACATGAAAAGAGACATTAATCTGGAAAAACTATTTCCAGTCCTGCCATGCCAAAAAAGCTCAGTGGAGTCCCTTTAAAGTAAAATAATAAAAACACGGACGGAAGTTTCGCCCAGTAGTTCACGACAAAGTACAAGATACATGCTTAACTTGTCAACATATTAACGAATTGACAAGATTATGGTGTACATGTTTGATGTTAGGCGGTTATTACATGTACATATATTATCTAACGAATCATCAAAATTCATTTTGTATGTAATAACTACAGTTATAAATACTTATTAAGCGTGATAATTAAATAATTAAAGGTGACGCTTTTCGAGAGTGTTACAAAATAAGGTGTTAAGCAAAATATATATTCATGGAAGTGTTATATAACTTATTTTATACATTAGAAATATGTATATTAAATCTCAGATGAAGAAATTAGTTTTTCCTAACTTTCCATAGCCTTTTATACAAATTATATATATTTTTCTGACGCATAGCATAGTATACAATTTTGGTTTTAAAATGCATCATTGTATTGCATTTTGCTTATCATGTTACAGGCATTGTTTGCATTGCAGTTATTTGTTTATAATTATTTCCTATTTTGGCAAAGCATACTGGACACATATGTTTATCCTTATATGTATTTTGTTTATCACAACGCGATTATTTGTTTATCATATTTCATATTTTGGCCCAGCATACTGCACACATAATAATTTATGTTTAATCTTGCATACATTTTGTTTATCATAATGTAGTTATTTGTTAATCATATCTTATATTTTGACACAACATACACCATACATTATGTTTATCCTTACAAAAATTTTGCAATTATTTGTTTAACTTATTTTTTCATCTTGGAACAGCATACTGCACACATATGTTTATCCTTATATACGTTTTGTTTGTCACAATGCGTTTTTTTTTATCAAAGCTTTAAACATGAAAATCAGGTTTCAACTTTTTGTTTGGTTTAAATTACAGACAAACTGGGTATACCGTTGGGTAGATATTGGATAGCTATACTTGGACTGTGCTTTACTTATCATATTTCATTTTTGGCACAGCCGACTGCGCACATATGTTTGATCATACATACATTTTCTTTATCACAATACAGTTATTTTTTTATCATATTTTATATCTTGGCAGAGCATACAGGCTACATATTATGTCAATTCTTACAAACATTTTGTTAAATACCAAAGTGGTTGTTTATCAACGCTTATGTAGATTTTTAACATGAATATCCCGCTTCAATTTCTTATTTGATTGATTTTGCAGACAAACTGGGTATGCAAGTGGACAGTTATCGCACAGATGGGGCCATTGGGGACAATCAGACTTTTCGACATTGGCTTAATGGTTTTTGAAGGGTACGTGTTTAGAGACATAAAATTTACCTACAATAATGCACAAAAGCAAATGAATGAATGAATGAATGAATGAATGAATGAATGAACGTGAATGAATGAGTGAATGAATGAGTGAGTGAGTGAGTGAGTGAATGAATGAATGTATGAATGTATGAATGAATGAGTGAGTGATGAGTGAGTGAGTGAGTGAGTGAGTGAGTGAGTGAGTGAGTGAGTGAGTGAGTGAGTGAGTGAGTGAGTGAGTGAGTGAGTAACGAAGGAACGAACGAATGAATGAACAAATGAATGAAATGTTCTATCTTTGGGGAGAATCGAGCGGGCTCCTGCGGATGTTTAATTTACAATAATGAATGAATTATGTAACATACATGTAACTTTCAATCGATCCATGATTTAAGTTGCATATAGACAAACTTTTATCGATCATTTCTCAATAATTATCCGCTCACAGCTACATAAATCATCATCTTGTTTTGTACATGTAACCTACATAGTTTATCTAGCATGATTTACATTGAGATGTCAATTTAATTGCTAGGAAATGTAATTTTCTCTTTAAACACAGCGGTGTAATAAAAGTGACCATTTAGTTGTCCAATCACGGCCTGTCATGCGAAGTTTATGTCCCTAATTTAACTTTTTTTGCCTGTCGGGCATTTTTACTGACAAAGTTTATCTTGTTTTCTGTATCTGTCGAAATGTATCTGAAACACACCTCTACTACATAATAAGATGTTATTAATAAACACGACATTTTAAAGAAGTTAATCATAAATTGATGTTTCATTTCCATGTTCGCCTTTAAGGTAGACCATGGGTAATGGGCACTGTAAGGAACTGTAAAATTGACAACATAGGACAGTTATATACCTTAAAGGTCACCTGTATGCAAAATTTGAATGAAATTTACCGTGTGGTTTATGAGTTATGGATTTATTTCTGAACTAAAACTTTGCTAATAGAAGGGCTTTTTTTCGGAAATGAGGAAAATCTAAATATTCTATAATATCATCATTATGTAAAAAGCTTTTCCTATTGTTCATTGTTAAGAAACAAAAACTAACATTCAGGTAATAAATTACACGAGCAAAATGATTGTTTCTAAAAAAAATGTTTTTCATATGTATAAAAATGTTACCCTACCCCATCCACTTTAAACACTTATTTAATCATTTCCCTATATAAAACGCCTTTAAAATATCCCTAAAATTTACCATAATGATGGGCTATTTTCAAAGTTTGCCTAAATTGTATATTGGTTGATCATGTGAAATAAAAAATACTTTTACCGTGTAGGATTAACTGAGTGTTGTTAAAAATAAAAGTATGAAAATAATAAAATTTAGTTCTGTTCTGTTCTGTTCCGTGTAGTTTTTATTTTATTAAACTTTGAAAATATCTGGTATCATATTTGCTAATATTTGGCAGTCTTTAGCAAATAAATACATACAATAATTATATAATTAAAATCGAGCACTTTTTATTTCCATAAGGGATCTGAGAGATACATAAATAATGTGAAAAAGAAAAAAACAGAAAGAAAAAAAATTGCCACTTCTGGGGTTTGAACCCACGCCCCTAAATTTCAATATAGTCGACAAGCGATCCCAGCCTATTTGAATACTCTTCAAACTGGAGGTAATGCATTACCAATGGTCTACCTTAATAGTTTATATTGTGATAACAACAAATCAAATACAATTCTCGTAATACTATTTTTAGAACTTGTTCGAAAAGACTACTGATTTGATGATGATGATGATGATGATGATGGTGGTGGTGGTAATGACGATGAGAAAAAAAAATAAAAAATAAGAACAAGAAGACAAAGGTGATGATGATGATAATAATAATAATAATAATAATAATAATAATAATAATAATAATAATAATAATAATAGTAATAATAATAATAATAATAATAATGATAATAATAATAAATAATAATAATAATATAATAATAATAATTATTATAATAATAATTATAATAATAATAATAATAATAATAATAATAATGAATAATAATAATAATGGCAAAAAGATAATAAAATTAGATGATGATAATGGTTGATGTTGATGTTCTCAATTTTGTATCGTTTTTCACAATTATCTAGAATAATTATTCTGGAAAAATGGAATGACCGAATGCTCTGAAATTTTGCATCCAAGTTATAAGTTTAGAGAAACATCAAATAAAACATTTATCTCGAAAAAATATTTCCAGTTCCATCATGTCACAAAACCTCAGTGGATTCCCTTTAAAGGCCCATTATGCCCTAATGCCGGAACCCACGGCACACATTCCGTATACTACATTTATTTATCGATACATGTATACGGTAAATATCTTGGGTTACCGAGGATGATTATGCCCAAGAAATACCTCAAAATCTTTTTAGTTTTGGTGTACTTTTATAATTTCCAAAATGTTTCTCATTAGACATTATACCTGAATTCTTTTTCTTATGTTGCGTTTTGGCAATTAGTGATTTAGTATTTTGTATGAAAGTTAAAATACTACTTACAGTTTGCTAACTTTATAATGACAAATTATATCACATTTATCGCCAATTTCTTCTGGTAACAAGCATATAACATACGCTAAAATCATTATTTAAATGTTTAAAAAAACTCATGTTGCCATTTCTAAAGAAGTAAAAAATTATTCATTCTGAGGCACAATGTGCCTTTAACCTGCTATATAAATCATATGACAGTTAAACACTTAATGTTTCAGTATAAGGTTACTTATTACTTAGTCAGGTACTAAAATAAATGAGGCGTTATAAACAAAAACAATACATGTTCTTCTATTATAAAACGTCCCTTTGTTTAGGAAGAAATCTATATGTACAAGTAAAATTTCGCATTTCAATCAACGAAATATTTTTTAAAAAAAATAGGTATTTTGCAACTTAATGTATTTTAAATAAAACTGAAAGTATTTCTTATATTAAAAATTATACTTCATTTTATTAAAGTGCACTGTTATTGTGGCAATAACTTTGGATGTAATTTCTGCATATTTGAAAAGTTAACTTAAATCTGTTCAACAGACGACATCATAATCGTAAAAAAGTGCTGGTGTTATTTTCGTATCTATTTTCCGCTTACTTTCATGACTCATACGGACGATGTACGTCATCGTAGTTTGTCACGTGCTGAACGCCAATCTTTACGTTGGAATCAGACGTCCAGCAGACGACAACAGATTCCAAGATATTCAAACTCTCTCGCGGTAGCTGACACTCGCCAACGCAAGTGTGAAACTTGTGGGCAATGGTTTTCAAACGTCCACGATATGCGTAGACACATATCACTTACACATACAGGTAGATTGTTTATTCGTATGTTTCCTTTTTTTCCTTTTCTGAATTAAAAGTATTTCAGTAATATACTGTACAAAATCGCATTTTTCCACCACCTCCCTCAAACTTCCTGGTAAGGACTATAGGTAAAGTTCTGCATGGGAGATACCTAATATATAATATACCTGAATCTTGTAGTCTACAAGTTCCCATCTGCCCCCCCCCCCCCCCCCAAAAAAATAAATAATTCCAGCAGGCTCATCTACAAAGTAGAAAATGTTTGCCGAGTCAGAACATTATATTTTTTGGTTGCATGCTATTCACGTTCATTTTTCACTCAAAAACAATGAAAAACTGGTCATAGATTTCAGTTACATAATTTAATAGTTTTTAAATCACCCAGTCTGTAGTTTCAATTATGAAAAGGTAATAACTGATATTATTAATAAACTTTATATTTTGATTATGCTTATTGTTATGTAACATATTAATTATATTTGTTTATATTCCTGTATACTAACTATGCTACCCGAAAATTTCATGTTAACATGTATTTTTGTGTCATTTGTAATTTGCTATAAGTATGTATTAAACGTTTGAATGAATTGAATTAATAGACAAAAATAACAGGAAAAATGGAATATATTCAATGTAATGAAGTCATTATTACTACTCTTCACTCATACTATACGATCGAGAAGGTAATTAAGCATATTTCTCGATACGATGTGGCATATCTTATATTCTTATCTTGACGTGTAGACAAACGAATCTTCTTCTTTTGTTGTTTTGATAAATACAAATGTATTACAACACTGAAACGTGCATTCTTCTAACATATCTACATGTAAAATCACTGAAATATTTAAATGTAATATGGAAAGTAAAATTATTGCTACTCTTCCTTAAACATACTCTGATTTTTTTCAGGAAGGAAGCCCGTAGTTTGTGAGATATGTGGGAAGCGTTTTGGAAATACGCAGCAAATGATGGCCCATTACAAAACTCACAGAGAACCGAGGCTTGAAGAATTCTCAATATTGAAAAAACGCAGACAACCGGATGTAGTATCCGAACCTAGTGAAAGTTCGCAGACGACAATCGGTACATACCACCGTGTACCAAAAACTCTAAAAAGCTATATTTCTGGATTTTCCGATGACAGAGTTTCGTTTGGTACTGGACAGAGTTATAAAGTCAGCCGTGAGACAGATTCTGCAACTAAAGATATTAGTGGTAAATATTTAAAATCAGCGAAAAGTAATAAATTACCAAAAATAGAACAAGTCGCGAAAACAGATGTTATTCATAAAGCCACCAGCGATAGAGATTCTGTAACCTTACCGAAAATAAACAAAAAGTCAGGCATTCCTACACCTGACCCCAGTCATATATCTACAGTAGACAATGTAATGGGTTTAACAAAATTAATTGAAACCAGTCAAGAATCTTTAAAATTTTGGGTTTAATAAGCGGAAAACGATCTGATTTTGTGCTTTGGGTGAAACCAAAATTTGCGGGGCTCTAGATTTAGCAACCCCTAAATTTTTTCAGAACGAAGTCCCGGAGTGACGGAAAAGACCGGGAAAACCAAGTTTTCTTTTTGATAAAGGGAAATTCTGGGATTCAGGAAGTCAGTGTGACAGGGAAAGATTTTAACAGGTTTTTAGTTTTTTTGATTTCCCGGGTTTCGGACCCGAATGCACATACTTTTTTTTTAAAATTTCCCGAGGAACGCGAGAACTTCAAACAAATTTTCATTTTCCCAAATAAAATTCCCCCTGGGGTAAAGAAAATAAAATTTAACAACTTTTAAATTTAAACTGGAAAATACCAAAAATTTAAAAAAAAAAAATTATTGCATTGAATTTAAAATAAATAAAAATCATTTTATATCGTCATCAAATGGTTATTTTATTTTCATCTGGAGACAATAAATACATGTTACTAGCACTTAATGTACAAGTAACAAAGCTGTTAAAATTTAAATGAAGAAGAACGTATTTGTGGTCAATTGCGTGTTTGTTAATTTTGGGTTTCTGCTAACTTTTATCAATGTAATAAAATATTTTACAAAAAAAAAAAAAAAAAGAAAAAGAAAACAACACAACAACAAAAAAACAAATAAATAAAAAAATGAAAAAATAAAAAAATAAATAAAATTAAAAAACTATAAAAGAATTGTACTTAAAAACAAATCTATTATGGGCAACCGTTTAGCAATATTTCAAAAGAAGCATGCCTTCGGATATGAGGAAACACAAATTACTAAAATCCGACTTTTTTTAAATAAAAATAAGGTAATAATGCAATTAATATTTTAAGTATTAAAGCTTAAGTACGTGCACGTGTATGTCTGGATTGAATGATTTGATCACCATATGTGTAAACACATATGTGTACAATGTTACTAATGACATATGCGTGCAATATTACTAATGGTGTAACAGCTATTTTAGCATATTTTAACGCATCAAATAATAAATGTTCTAGCTTGCTGTACATAATTCATTTGTACACCTGCATATGAATATAAACTATTTTTAGGAGGTTTTTTTTCTGAAATGGAAGTGTGGCTATTTAAATATAGACTGAATAACTTTTCTGTGTCTTTTCTGTTAACTCAATATCGCCATAATATATATAGGAATCATCGGGCTCGCTACATGAACTTTTTGAACAACTGCACCGTTTTCCAGTCTCTTTTTCACTTCTAGAAAGTATTTTTGATGTGATTGTCGAAACTACGATAGATGAAATTTATTTTAGGGTTCCCCTGTTCAGTTTTTTTTGTTTGGGAGAAAAACTCCATAAATTCCCTTGGGTCAGGCCATCCCGAAAACGACTTTCCGGGAACGGGATTTTTCCTGGGAAAAAGTTGGCAATTTGGGAGGACAAAAATTATAAAAAAGTCATTTTTAAATATTTAAAAGTTTCTGTTGCAGCCTTTTTGGGTCCCGGGTAAAAGTTTTTGGTCATATTTTTAACCCCTTAAAAGCAAGCAGAGCAAGGGGAGGGAAAAAAAGGAAATGTTAGTAAATTTAAAAAGGATTGATCCTTCCAAAAAAACATAGCCCCAAATGGCGCCAAAATGTGACCTCCCCTTTTAATTTTCTCCCCCTGGTTTTACCTACGTAGTAAAATAAAAATGACACAAAAAAACTAATCTAAAATTTTCCCGACCAAATAAGCAAAACGTTACCAGATTTTTAAACCCCCGGGCCCGAAAATCATCATAGAAATTTTTGATATCCCTGTGATTTTTTCTCTTTTGGGGGAAAAAACGTAAACAGCCTGTCAGGGTTTTTTCTGCGGGCTAGGGTACTAAAATCAAAAAAAATTGGGCATTTTTTAAGTATAACAAAAAAAGTAGATCCAAACCATTATTTCCCTGCAAAGTTTCAAAAGAACACACTCTAGCTTTTTCCGAATGGCGACACGAAAACACAAAGGGTCTTTCCGGGATCATTGGCTTAAATTTTTGGGATCCCAAGGGCATGTTAAACTTCCGTAGAAAAATTTAAAGAACTTGCACTCAGGGGTGTGAAGTCAGTCCCCAAAAAAACACTTTCCCGGAAAAATTTTCATACAGCCAATGGGGCCGTGGAAAAGAAATAAAAAAAGAGCCAAAACGTCATTTGAATGCTCCAGCCCTTTTAAGGGAAACGGGGAAATTTTTATACCCCTTTTCCGGAAGTTTCTTAGGGCATGGTTGAATTATTTATAAAATTGGGACATGAAACCCCCAAAGGGTAATCAGGGTGGTGGGAAAGAAGGTTAATGAAAATGCTTTGCCCCCCTTTTTTTGTATTTATAAATTTGGTTTTCGTTGAGAAAGTGAAATTGTCTACTGAAATGGTACTGTTTAAAAAAGTATTTGTTTTCATTTTTGGGATGGCAGATTTTTTCTTCCCCTTTACTTTTACGTTTTTAAATCCCCTTTTTTTGAACATATTTGGGAAAAAAACCCGGGATTAAATAATTTTTCTCACTTTACTTTATTCCCGGGGAAAAAAACGGCCTACGAAAAAGTATAAAATTTTAAAAAAGTTTCCCTTTTTCAACAAAAACTAAATTTCAAGAGTTTATTTAGAATATTAGATCAGGGGAAATCAGCCGAGACAGTTTTTTTAAAGGAAATGTCTTATTGTATTACTACATTACGCCCCTATACTGTGAATATTTATTAAATGTTGTTTCCCACAAAAATAACAGTTTAACATTAATTCATTCCATTATCCTCTGAAAATCCAAAGCACAAACATGAAAGTAGTTCTAAGGGAATTATGAAAATCAGACCGTAAAATATTTGCACAAGGACGTTATTCAGCATGCGGAAGAAAGTGACAAGTTTTATTAATTTTCATTAATATACGAAGATTGATAAAGCTGCACGGCAGTCTGACAGAGTTTTGAAATACCACACATACATGTGATCGGTGATCGGTAGATATTTATGAAATACCTTCAACGTGTAGGACTTTAGGTCATTTCCTCTTAAAATAACAAATAACGCTCACTTAGTTTGAAATAAAAATAAAAAAAAATTGTAGCGTTTTTTATGATTAGATATAAATTAAATGGTTGATGGTTGAAAATTGGTTCAAATTTCAATAACCATATCATTTGAAACGTTTAAAATCTAACCTTCGAGAAGGTATTCGTAGAAAAGTATAAGAAAAAAAGGGGCTAATTTTTAATGCTGAAAAGGGGTAAAAAAAAACACTCGGTATTATTTTTTATGGGTTAAATCAAATATTCTGTGTTTCCCAAAATTATAAATTTGCATTAAGCTAAGTGAAAATATCGAAAACACGAAAAACGACAATTGTGTGTTGTTTTTCGCTTTAAACTTTCCGCTTTTTGTTCCAAAATAGTTTAGTATGGGATCACACAAACAAAGTAGCCATTTTTTCGTGTTCCTGGTGACCTTTTCGTGAACACATGGACAACTGTACATGACTCAAACCAGACGCAGCAACTTATAGATGTCTCTTCAACAGTTGTTAAGATAAAATGGCTGACTGCAAAAAGCCTCTCTCTAGTCTGTAGACATAGATTTTCTAAGTGGAAACCAAAGTTCTACACATGTTTGAATGTAATACATGTAATAAACACAAGTCATTTAATATGATGTTTGTAATAAATATCAAAAATGGAAATGTAGAAAATATAATACGCACCGGTCATTTCAACGGCGTCATGATGTTGTAAATGTCCATGTGTTTTTCGTCTGCTTCTGCATCACAAATATAGGAACTATAAAGATGTCAAACAATTTAACATCTAACTTTCAAAAGGTTTTGTCAGACAATAAAGATTCGGCGTATGAAGACGACCCATGCCAGAAATGTAGGTCTACAAAAACATTCCAAATTTTCTCTTTCTTCGTAATATAAAATAGTCCCGCGCATGAATATTCCTTTTTTGACATCAAAAGATGACTTATCTTTGAAGTAACATTTTTTCTTCTTTTTTATTTGCTTAAAAATACCTGAATCAAATTTTACAAATATCTTATGGACCAATCAAATCATTTCGTAAGATTAATTTCGTTCAGTTTATCTGGGTATAGACCGCATTGCATGATGGGAGGAGTATTATTAAGTGTACATTAAAGGTAATTACTACCCGGTCAACTTAATTGTGCTTAATTAAGATACGGACATTTGAATAATTTCTAAACATTTACATACCCAATGGCAGTAATGTATGTAAACACCTGTGTTTACGTTTTCAGACACTCGTAACTAAAATGTAAAAAGAAAGTTTTAAACGTAATTGAATAAGGTTCGTCATTGTTTTTACGTGGCCATTAACATATCTTGTAATTTAAATTTTAAATTTTTTAAAATAACAAAATTCTTTCATTCACATTATTCAAGACATAGCCCTCGTATTCACAAAAAATCGAAATCACGTGATGCGTGATGTTGCGCGATATATTGAACGTGTTACCTCCCCTTACCATATGTTATTTCGCCAATCGCAACTTTTCGGCCCTTTCCATCAGTCTTCGGATAAAGTTATTCGAATGCTAGCAGGAAAAAAAATCTCACAAGATACTCTGCTTAAACCTGTTCATAAACCTGTATTACAATTGTGCAAAAATTGTCAGCGACAATTTGTCTTAATCATTTCTTTACTTATAGTGCGTCAGTGGCCGAGTGGTTATGGTCTGTAATTTCATACAACTAGCCACTCACCGCTGTAGGCTCGAATCTCGATTCGTTGGGTTTTTTTGTTGTGGGAAATGAAGGAAATTAAATTAAAAGCATATACCAAATATTAAAACATGTTTCAAATGAAAAATACTGCGGTTGTTGATTGGGTGATAGGGGGGGGGGGGGGGGGAAGGCAAGGGTAGTGACCAATCAACGCGTCGAACACGTTGAGGGGTACCTGAAGTTTTTTTTACCAGTAAAGCTGGACAGACGCCATGATGTATGAACGTTTCTGTGTAGTTGCGACTAAAAACCAACAATAAGAAACATAAAATAAAACAAAAAAGTCATATGAAAAAGTCTCAAATAAATATAAATATTATTTGAAGTCTCGTCTTTGTACTAGACAAATACAAATGTACTATTGTATACCTACTGTTAGATGTTATTTTAAAAATTTGTTTCGCTGTAAAATATGAAAAACAAGCTCTTCAAGGAATGGCGGCGTTTAATAAACTCTGTAGACTCTATTATTGTAATTTTCTTTTCTTTGAAAAATATTTTTCTTTAAAAAAATAATTTAGGGATGAATAATACTCACATTTGTGGCATGAGTGTAGGAGAAATTGAGTTTAAGCAGTCAGAACACCTCAATGATTATTCAAAATCAAGTTTTATCCAAGGACCGACCAGTTGCGGTTTGATTAAAAAATACAGCAGGTTCGCGAATTTCGAAAATCTTTTAACAGTAATGTTTTAAATAAGATGCATCCAGTTGAGAAGAGTTGAACAGTATTAAGTAGAAAACTCCTATTATTTCTAACGTGTATCTTTATATGTTAAATTCATACATCTGTTAGACATTTTCAGTGTTTTTTTGTATACAAATAACTTGTTATACACAGACTATTATTTTCAGGAACAGAAAACTCGACTAATTGACTGAAACAACAACAACAACAACAACAACAAAAAATAAAAGGGGAAAAAGCAATAGCACTCAGAAATGCACTTTACGTAGTTGTGCCGTTAAGAGGTCCATGAAGATCTCTATATAACGCTTTTCACCTAATAGTGCTCCGAGGATACGTATTCGAAGTTACTGTTGTTTGAGTCGAATGGAGGTCATGTAAAGTCATTCATATAAAGTTTCATTTTCATACAAAAAACAACTGACGACAAGATACAATAGTAACAAGATTTTCTGTTCTTCTTTTAAAAAATAGTGTACGTCTGTCCGGCCATTTACCGTCTATCTGTCCGTCCAGAAAATACGGTCTCCCCACCAGTAGAGCATTAATCAACAATGACGACGATTCAATCTGGTCACCTCGGCTATTATGCTTCACAGTAGACTCTTATCCGGAATATACGGAAAGAGCCGATAATTTACGATTGGGCGACAATGATGATAATAACATTATGATGATGACGATAACGACGCTGTGGACGTTAACGATATCGATGCTTTTGATTATTTCAAAAGCCTTTTTTATATTTCTCTTTTGTTAGTATAAATAGTGCAAGTTTGAAAGTATCTAAGTCAGTTATTGCTTCCGAAAAGAGGTACCTTTAGAGTGATCTTGGAGTCTTCGTCATAATGAGCTGTCCATAACATACTTTATTGCTGGGATGCCGCCATTGCTTCTATAGACTTTTAACACTTACAATGTTACCATCTTGTAATAATTCATTATCATTTTATGGTATATTCGTGGCAAAATATATACAATCGCAACTCCTCGGCCCTTTACGTCAAACCTCGGATAAGGACTATGAATAATCGGCAAGATGTTCTGAATGAGAACTAAATTGACAAAGGAAGGTAACTAAAGCTTCATCATAAGCTGACAATTAAAAGTTAGACCTTTGGTCTGCCTGTAACATTTATATATTTACATACGCCAAGGCAACTTAATTAATATTACACTGCCGAACTTATTCACTGCAATGTGTTGTTTTAAGTATAAGACAATTATCTGAAATGTTACATTTTAATAAATACATGTACATAATAATATTGTAATTTATTTATCCATCCATATACATTTTATGAAGTACATTGCATGTATTGAGTCCTGAAAATAAGAAAAAGATCTAAAGCTACAACACAAATTACATCAAAATAATTATCAAATAACATCACATGCATATATCAGTATGGGTGATTGTCAACGCCATGTTGATTTACAAATGTAAGTTGGATCGGTAGTGCCATCTGCCTGTTTCCCCGCACGCACGAGAGGATATGTTAGAGTAAAGATCGTCTTTTTTCATCAGACAGACTGATACAGTGTCAGAACGACTACAATGGCAGTAATGGTAATATAGCATTATCAAAATTAATTATTAGATAAATGAGAAAATTATATACGTGACTCTGGTGTATTTTTTTTTGTTTCGTTCCGCAGTGTTTTTTTTTTTAGTTTGTTTTTCGTTTGTTTGTTTGTTGTTCTTTTCTGATAAGTATACTGTATTTATATTTTAGATGAAAAACTAAATCTCCTGGAATCATAATTCCTCACAGTTCCTCTTTCTTTAAAAGGTTGTTTGTTTTACTTGGATTATACATATCGCTCTTCCGGTGTATTCTGGGCCCACGTTTAGATTTTGCCGCCTGGTCTTTGTTGCCGTACCTAGGATCTTTCTTCTTAAGGTCCTCGATAATACCCGGGGCGCTTGCTGCACACCGGAAACCAACGTTATGTGCAGTGTAGGTTGGCTCTTGACCCATTCTGCCATTAAAAAAATAATCCTCAAAGATAACATTTTGCCTTTGCATTCTTTGAAATGTTTGTTAAGTAACAGAATTTTTCTATTACTCCATATAGTATATCAATTTGTAAAATTATAGATAGACAAAATTACTGAATAAGTCGATTCCTTTATACACTTAAACCTGTGTTAAATGTCATCATCAAATGAGTACCAAATAAGAACTGTCAATACGGAATTACGGGCCACTGTTATTGTTATAACCTAAAAGACAGCCATCGTGCAATGTAACTTATGTTTAGATACCGATAGTAAATATTGAAAAAAATTGTTTTCTTTTCATTTTACATACATGGTCAATGACATCAAGAAAATAATTTAGTTTTCCATTTCCCCTCATTATTTTTATTTACCTATTAGAGGTACGGACCACGTAGTTGTACGCGCCATCCCTGGTGTCCATGTACGAGCCTCCTTTGAGAACATACTTAAGATCCTGCAACTTCCGGTCTACCACTCTCTCATAGTAACGGGTGCTTGTCCATTCCCAGGCGTTACCTAACATGTCAAACATGCCTGAAATATTCAAAATTTGTTAAAAACATATTTTTTATGAAATAATTAAATCAGATTATAAGTGAAAAATGTACAGTGCCAAAACAGAATTATGTTGCATGTTGCTTTTGAATTTTCATCATGGTAATTTGTTTTATTATGCATGTTTTGTTGCAACGTCCGTTGTAATTTTGTTGGCATATTCTAGATACAAAGTCTGACATTTGACAGTCCATATTTCTCTGAAAATTACATTATCTTAATATATTAATTGGACTAATTAATTGGACTCACTTTGATTATTCTGCGCCGGAAAAGCGTCAACTGGAGAAAGTGACTTCCAGCCGTCGTGACCTTTGTCCTCGTCTGGAAATTTACCCTGTAATATAATAAAATAACCCAGTAACACGTATAAAATTACTACAATCTACTTATCATGTAATACAATGAAATTAACCCAGTACTCCCATTTTACTATTTTGACGTCATTTGATTGTCAAGTACGTTGGCACTTATGAATCTTGTAACATAATTATTAATTAATATTGGAAGGTTAGCGAGAGATTCCGAAAACTGGAACATAATTTGTAGGTAAAGTGTGAATCACAAATCAATTGAACAAACATAGAATCAGAAAATATTTAAATAGTAAAGTGTCCGTTGTCTAAATCTAATGTTGTCCATATTAAAATGCTGATTTTCTTAGAAGTAAAAGTGGACTTTTTTGCTTGGACTTTAATTATGGCGAAGTAATTTTTGTGGAAACATTGCTAAGACTTAAATGCTTGTTGTTTTTCTACTAAAGTACAATGTATGACATAGACTTTGGAACATGACAAATATAACTACATTGAAAAATATAACGTTTAACTTGAGAGACGCTGTACGTCTAGTAATTCTATCGTCTGGTCCTCAATTCAGGGACCGTAATTTTGAGTTATACAGGGGTCACAAGTTATATTCCTCATATTATACCAGTACTGGTTAGTTGAAGGAGACGGTCTCGAGGGGTGGTCCTGATATTGAAATCAACCCACAGCTTTCTTTACAATCAAATACAATTAAAAATGTTTAAACTAAACTTTAAATAAAAATAGAATAAAACAACATACATGCCAGACGTTCATCCTAAACTTTTTGTACCTGTCACCCCATGGGTACTGCACACCTGTGTATAATGTCAATAGTAAAAGGATCGCATCATCAGTTTATTAGACTTTTTTTTATCTGTTTGAAGTTAGATTCAACAATTGTTGAAATCTTTAAACAGACAGCAAGAAGATGATTCCTCTTAAATTTTGATTGGACAAAAAATAAACATGTACGGACATACCAACTTTTGACATTTATGAGGCAAATCAGCTCATAAACACCACCTGGACCAACGTCCATAAGCAAAATTAGCTCAAAAAACAAAAAAAATAGCTCTTAATTTGAATTTTATGAGTTTTTGTTCTTTATTTTACTACGGAATGAAGCTCATAAATATCAAATGTTTGCTCGATCTTACGTGTAAGTTATAAACAAAATCACATTCTAACACATCTGTTAACCATTTAATATCTTAATATTTGATTCAAAGTATTTACAGCAAAGAGTATAAGCTAAATTATTTAATAAAAACATTGTTTTCAACAAGAACAACATCATCATCAACAACAACAATAACAGCAGCAGCAGCAACAGCAGCAACAAAAATAACATAGAAACAACAACAAAGACTAATAAAAAAGAAGAAGTTGCTATGGTTACCTCTAAGTCCACCTCTAGCAGCAAATTCCCACTCCTCTTCCGTTGGCAGACGTTTCCCCACCCACATACAATAAGCTTTAGCATCTCTGTAACTCACGTGCACAACCGGGTAGTCAAGACGATCACGTACATGTGACCCCGGACCCTCCGGCTATTGAAATATTAAACATACATGAAAAAAAAATAATGAGATAAAACCAGAAGGACCAGAGCCGTTCGCTTTCAGCTTACAATAATGTTAGACCTTAAAGGCAAATTTGTCTCAGAAACAGGAAAAATGTTTATTTGCCATACAGGGAGTAAAACGTAAGCAAAGCATTATTTCTACTTCCTTACAAAAACCATAAAGTTTTAATTGCCAAAAAGCATCAGAAGCTAAAATGCTCCAGGTATGTTACCAATTAGTAACCTTTTGAAAACTATATTAGGACACCAAAATATAAAAATTAAATTTGAGAAATAAAACTAAAATCGTTTTTGGAGAATCGAGGAACTGGGTATATCTATTCTTTTTTGACTGAATAGCGGCATTCTCTTAGAAATGTTTTTAATGGAGATAAAACATCTAAGGTTAAGATATAATTAAATTTTCTTCAATAATTTACAGTCAAACATGTGTTCAAGACCACCAGCAATTAAATATCGCCCTATAAATAAAGGCCTTTCCTCGACAACCCTTCAATGATTATAGAGAACAAAGTAACCTCCAGATAAAAAACACTTGTCTATTAAGGACATGTTAGGTTTCATCCTTCGGTGACATTTGGTCTACATGTTTTACTGTATGTGTAGAAATGAATAGAAATTAATTGTATACAATGAATATACCAGTAAACATAAAAAATATCTTACCCTATCCCATTGCGCACCTTTCACTGCTAGCCACCATGGGTCAGCTGATTCGGCACTCCACGTGGTTTTCACGTGATCACTTACAAGGTTTGCCAATACAAAACTATAACCTTTCTTCTCAGCTGTTGTTATATATTTCTTCTTTTGTATTTTAAACTTCCTGTTTTCCAAATGGTTAAATATTGTTACTAGTAATACATTTTGATAACTTAGTCATGTCACAGAACAATACCGCAATGTCTTTGTACATGATTGGCATAGTCTGCATATATTTAAATTAGTAATAGGCCTAGTCTGCAAATTTAAAGTAGAAAAAGGCCTAATCTGCTAATTAAAACTAGTAATTTGCCTAGTCTGCATAGTTAAAGTAGAAATAGGCACAGTCTGCACGTTTAAAGTAGTAATAGGCTCAAAGCAGAGATCTAGTCATAATACAAGTGTTTTACAAGAAATGAACCAAGTGCCTTAATAAGCTAATATTGAGACATTATATAAAAATGAAACTTGAGAAGTATTGACAAAGTTATTGCTTAAGAAAGACAAATAACAATTAATTAGAACCTAGAGTTATCGCTCTTGAATAAATACAATCTTAATTGACATTATTTACAGTTAAGAATATCGTACGTGACGCTTAATTGTATCTCTGATTAGAACATAAATTTGTATTTGTGACATGTAGTTTTTATACATTTACACTTTTGATTTCTTCAATAGTTCAACAGTATTACAAGGGTTAAATACCTGATATGCTAAATAGAAGTTAACAAAAGTTACTCCCCCTGATATGTTTCATAAATTCTTAAGACTTGTCCACCCCCCCAAAATTCTTTATAGAAGTTAACAAAAGTTTAACCTCCTGATCTGCATTAAGCATAAATAGATTCCCTTTTCAGGCTCTTCATTTTAATAAATACCACAAAAGAAGACATGTATATGATTGGAAATAGGAATTAATTAAAATAAGTATCAATAAATATATTTTTTTACCAAAACTGTGCCATAGTGACGGGATAAATGTCCATGTAGAATGGTCTCACTTCTGTTCCCCTTACAGGGTATTCTCCAGTGTACGATTTCGGATCATTTATTCCTGTAACAAGATTTTTTGTTTTCATCCATGAAAATTGTACTTTAAAAAACACGTATGTCAAACAGTTGAAACAACTGCCGCTTCTTTGGTTTAAACAAGTTTATAATACGCAGACGACATTTAAGCTCGTTGAAGAGTGAGTGTAAACTATCCACGCGAAATATCTTAAATAGACTTGTACATCGTTCAATCTGGATAAAACCATTTATCATTTTAGGGGAATTTTCAAAATATGTATTGACAGGAGTTCCAACCGTGCAACCAATATTCAGACGACACAGGTCGAATGGGTAAAATTCTTTTCCGTCAACAGAGTAAATGTTAAACACCCTTTATTGAATATATAACCGAAAATGTAACAAAACGAATGTTCAATACGAAAAATAGGGAATATGACCACTTCCGGTTAAATATGACTCGTTACGTTATATATACATGTATTTAGATCAGCTGGATTATTATGAATCATTCTTAAGTTCGTTCGAATAATGATGCAGTACTTCTGACGTGGCGTGTCCCTAGAATAGCTCAAACTTTCCTCTCCTCTTTTAAGTATGACGTCCTTACTTATTAATTAGTGACATTTCTAAAACCTATAGAATTTTAATTATTTGAAAGACATTTTTGTCTAGATTTCTGCTATATGTTATACTTTATACCTTGTGACTATACATGCTATTTTAAATCTTACCTATAGAAAATTTACCCCCTAATTGCTGGCGCATTGCATCCTTGAAATCATAGTGTCCTTTTAACACTGGAATCGAAAGTTAACAAGTGTGTAAATTTTGTTGTGTAATCAGCCATATAAATAATCATGAAATCCTCACTTGATTCCAAAGCAAAAAAGTTTTCATTGAAGATATGTTCATTTTATTTAGTTTGAAGTTTTTTTTAACATTCTATATAAATCTACAATTTGTTCTGTCGCATATTTGGCAGCTAAAATTCATTTAATATCCCCGCATACATAAAAAATATGGAAGAAAAAGAATACTACTGCTTTATAATTATTTTTTCTTTATTAAATGAGATGTAATATATAGAGCTTTTTCATTTTTTCATACTTTTATGATAGCTATAAGTAAATTTTGTAAGTTATAAATCTATTTTGTAAACGTAACAGACAAATGAGAACATCAACGTTTCTCTTAGAATACTTACATTCGTCCACTTGAAAATTTCTAAAACAAAACGATAATTTCAACACTGAGATATAGACAAAAATTCGGAAAGTCCACATCATGCATCTAGCTGCCATTTTGATTAAACAGGACATCGATTTGCGCATGCTCAGTTGGAGCGGAAGTAACATCTGCGTCCATACTATTATGGCGACCAATAATTATCGAATAAAACACGGAGATAATCTGTGTAAATGTTGGGTCGGGTTTACGTGTAGCATCTGTTAGGGAGAATATATATTATTGACTCATAGTTACATGATCTTTTAAGATTGCTCATACATGAAAAAATTATCGGTACATGGACGTTATTGAACGTAGGTCGTTTAAATTTATGTAATTTAAGACACTAGGATGCGCACAAAAAACTAGCAAATATGTCTTTATACTTTTTGCGTTAATTTTAATTGAGAAAAAATTTCGGTAAATAAACCAAACAATAAGCCAACTGATATGATGATACATGTGTCCCTGGAAACTACTACGCGAAATGGCAATAAAAACTTCGAAATAGGGGAGATAATCGATCGTCAAGTTATTGAAATGTTGTTTGCCGGGGAAACAAAAATTGGTCTTTTTTCTTCACTTTTCAAATATTTTGTCAGCCAAAGCTACATGGACTACTTATTACTATTCCTATTGCAAAGATTTGAATTCCTACTCGATGCATTAGCCGGCGTAAGTCATGTTTTTGTTAAATCTATAGATACATGTATATGGATACTGGTGATAAATGTGTTACAAACAAGAAATGATGTCAACTCGCAAACTGTTTAACATGTTTTATTTACTAATTTATACATGTCAGTCTGTAACTATATTTGTTACATAAAATTATATTACAATGCAAAAATGACACACACGCGCGCGCGCGCACGCACGCACGCACGCACACACACACGCACACACACACATATTTCTCTAAAATTATGTACATACAATTTATTTATGGGAATACAGACCTCGCCCAATTCCCCATCTCCCCACATTCCCCTCCAAAGCAAACAACAGCTTTGCATAATTATTAAATATAATTATTTTACAGATCCCTGAATCGTAAACATAGGACTGAATACTACAAAGGGGAGCAACTGTGTAAAAAACGTATGACCATCTAAAAAATTAATGCATTTATAATTGCATAGTATTTATTTAAGATATGTATTATACATGTACGTAAAACATATTGGATTTTGAGTATTCTCTTATCATAATTATAAATAAAAAAGAACAGTCAATTTTCATGACATTTACTACGTAAATAATGAAGCAAAAACATCATACCATGGCCATGTCCAATACTGTCGTGATTTTATTATGATAATAATAATTTCAATATGAACATTGGCTCGGTTCGTTATCTTATTGTATCATCATGGGTTTATCAGCCTAATTTGATTATGATCTAATTGAAAAAAATCTGACTTCATATAAAACTGAATTTTACTTTTTTAACCGTCAGAACTTTTTACAAGGCAGAATCACGAAAAAAGATATCCAAAATATGAAAAATAGACATAAAATGCATCAGAGCGCATGCGAATTTAGATGCAATAAAATGACGTAATATCTAGAAAGAAACGTAATGGACGTCAGTCAATGTATTCATATAAAATTATTCATTTTAAACTGAAGAAATACATATCTCCAATCGTTTTATCGTATTCAACATCTGAGTATGATGCACTAATTTAATGAGGTAGAATTTATTAACTTAACAAGTTGCTGCAATTCATCAAAAAAATTGAAGAAAAAAAAAAAATGATCAGAACTTAATTTCAACCATTAAGCAATACATGTTATAGCATTGTGCGACCTATGATTCAATCATAGACATTTGAATGTCAGACACCAGGTACTTTAAAAAAATAGGTGGAAATTGATACAAACCAAGTTAAAATTGAAGCAGATGTCCCACCAGTATTTAAACGTTAAAACCTACTGTGAATACACAAAGGCTGCATGAGCAAGGTGGTGGTCACAGTCTAAATGCCCGAGTGTCTGTGGATTCAATACTTAAATAGAAAATGAAAAGGGCCAGCTAACACATGACGTCATTATGGGGTCATCTCATTAATTCACACATCATCACCAATCCAATTATACAAATATTTTTAAACATCATTAAAAAGGGTTATACTAAATCTAGCTACTACAGTACATACATGTATATGAACACAATGTACATGTTGGATAAACATATCACACGAGGTTATCTTATTAATTCACATGACGTCATCGTCAATTTAATTATACAAATATTTTTAAACAACATTTAAAAGGGTTATAATAAGTCTAGTTACTACAGTATATATCATGTATGAACACAATTTACATGTTTGATAAACATAATTCATTTATCTGATATGTAATGTATACTTGCATACATATTTAACTAATATAGTTAATTAACCAATCGTGGGTATCCAAATCAGCATGACACAAAATTAGGTCAACATGTATATATAAAGAACACTAATACTGTAAAATGATACATTCCACTGAGATTATACAAAAATATATCAACTGATAATTAGCTCTATTTTTGTTTGATAAAATATGTTCATTTGCATAGACAAATATAAGATCGATATTTGTATGTATAGGATATACTATTATAAAAAAAATATAGAGGTCTAAATGAACACGAATACGTGCGAGTAAAAGAATTTCTCATACTTATAAATGAATAAATGAAGTATTGAAAAATATTGATGAAATAAAATGCGTAGTTTCATTTTCCGTATTTTCATTGTAAAAAATATATCTTTAACTGCAGTGAAACATATTTTCCGTAATTTTACTGGTGTCTTGCCGGACTTTTTAAATTCTTTTAAATTCTGCCAGTTCACAAAATTTTAAGGTTCTTTCAAATTGTATGTTATAAACAGAAAATTCAAGTTTTTTCTATAAATACAGGATTTATTTTCATCTCGTAGGAAAATTATCATATTTCACTCGTGGCTACTGCCAGTCATGAAAAATAAGTCCTGTATTTATAGAAAAACTTGAATGTCCTCTATATATTCAGTTACGACGCCATTATGCGACGCCATTATTTGGACAGACGACATTTCCGTCTTCATCTTCAACTTGAATAGACACCAAAGGACAGCTTTCTCGCTTATTGTCATTAGCGTCCCTGTCTGTATTCTCTTGTGGAAACATTTCCGGTTCTTTTTTCGAAAAAAAGTCTTTGTCTTGATTCGCAGAATTTTTGCGCGAGGAACTTTCGCTGTCTTCACCGCCATTTTTTGATTCCGACTGTTCTTTCTCGGCTTGGAGGGCAAATTGTACGTGTTTGTAATAAAGCATGAAATTGTTGACAAGTGCGGGGACCGAAAATCCAATCATAAGTAGACCGGACATAGCACATATAGACCCGACTAATTTTCCTAGAGTTGATTTTGGATACATGTCACCGTAACCAACGGTTGTCATGGTGATCAAAGCCCACCAAAACGCCTCGGGAATGCTTTCAAAGTCTGCGCGTTCTTCGACAAAATAAATGAGTGATGAGAACAAAAGTATGCCAACCAACATGAAACACGTGAGAAGTACGAGCTCGCCAATGCTGGCTTTCAACGTGTACACGAGGATCCAGAGTCCAGGCACGTGTTTGATCAGACGAAATATCCTCAAAACACGTACGATCCGGAAGATAGTAATGAAACCAACTACACTGGAGCTGCTACTAATGTCTGGATTAGCCGCATACACAATCATTTCAATGTAATCTGGAAGAATCGCTATCAAATCAATTACGCCCATCAGTGACGTCATAAACTGCAGCTTCTTCGGTGCAAAGACAAATCTAAGTATATACTCAATGGTAAAATATACAAGGCATATTATATCAATGATATAAAGCGCGGGATGTGTATTTTTAGATGATCTTCCGGAAGCGGAATCAGTACTTCCGGTTGTGATGTTTGGGGTAGTTTCGTTGTTGGTGATATTGGCGATGACACCGGTAGACTGGGCGATTTCGATATTCTGGAAACTCGGCGTCGTTCCGGCCACGAATGAGAAGATGGACAAGATGACGAATAATAAAGATACAAAGCCAAACAGTTTAGCTTGAAGCGAAATATCAGGGTTGTTCAAGAAGTTCCATATTCTTGGTTGATTTAAGTTCCACCATGTTTTTTCCTTGTGCTTGTCAACTTCGAGGGTAAGTAATGACCCTTTCCTGTCGTGCTCAAGCTAAAAAATAACAATTCAAGACACGTTAGATCTACTTAAATTTAAATTTATATTTCAAACATCGCAATCAAATGATAATAAATGTTATAATGACTTAGTAATGTGTGCATTTTGAAGAAAGATTTATGTCATTGTAGGTACCGTATGCGATAAATGTCAAGGGAGACAACTATAAGATTACGAATAATTCATGGTACGTTGTGCTTTGATATTTTGTCGTTTGAAAAATTTCTTATAATTGGTACAACACATATACAACTATTAATAAACGAATCAAAACATATTTTATTGACACTGAAAATGATTAGAACCGGAGTCTTTCATTACGCAATATCAAGCTCAATATTAGGACAATAACTTTTTATGCATTTAGACCAGCATAAGTGGTATTTAATAAAAGCGAACATCTAAAATATCAACGTTTTTATTTTTATTTTTAGATTTCTGATTATAATATTGTTCTGACCTGATTTAGGGCCTCAAGTGTGGAATTCCAGTCGTTATAATTGGTCCAGCAGCACTTTTCAATTTTATTAGGTTTCACACCCCAAAATTCTAGTTCATTCTTTGCGGCCGGACCACAGATGTAAGACGGTATATGGAGTTCCCCTGTTCGAAGATAGTTCAGTGTAGCCTGAAAAAACAATCCGTATAGAAATGAAATGAGATTTGATTTTAAGATACGGTCTGGTGACTGTTTGTGCTTTAACGTGTCAGAAAAATTAAACACTGTTATGTATCAAAAGTAGAAGATTAATTATGATAAGAAAAGAATAAGGTTAGAAGTAGAATTGGTAGTGGTGGTGGTAATGATGTTGGTAATACTGGTGTTAGTGGTGGTGGCGCTAGTGGTAGCTGTAATAGTAGTAGTAGTGGCGGTGGTGGTGGCAATGGCAGTGGCAGTAGCAAGTAGTCGTAGCCAAATAGAAGAAGCAGTAGTATTAGAAGTAGTAGAAAAAGAAGATGAAGAAGAAGAAAGCATGAAAGCAAAGATATATTGTAACAGATTTATCATTGTGAAAGTAAATAACGCAATCCATTTGAAAGCATTTTATACATTAAATATTCGACGTTTATTTGTCAAGCCAGTGGAGATAAGTCAAAATATTTTTGTAACTAAATTTACACGAACCAACATGAATGTGCACAAAGTGGCTATTTTTTTTCTCTCTCTCTCTCTCTTAAATGACTAGTTGCTATGTTAACTATAAGAGAGCAGACGAGTTTTCCACACATTTAACAATAATGATGATAATGTATTTAAGAAAATTCAATTTCGAGTTACAATGGAAATAAGAAATTATTTCGTAGCAAAACCATTAAAAGTGCCATAAAAATAACCGAAAAAATATCTTTAAGCAAACCAAGACAAAACTGTTAATTTTGACCTTATTGAGAGAAAGGTTAGGCTAATTTAGGCGCCGCTTGCCCTGTCCTTCAACTATGAGTGTGAACTTAAAACTTATGTCCCGCATCCCATAAACTACATGTAGTTTAGATAGTCAAAGATAAACTTTACTTATTTAGATGGGATGTCAGACAAACCGTAAGAGATTGCCCTCGGGACTTCTTTATCACATTTTGGTGTTTTTATATGTTTTAATGCGTATTTTGTTATCATTTACGCTACCCTCTTAAATAGAGCATGCCTATAAAATTTTATTGTGTTTATATCTAAACAAACAAACATTACAAAACTTGATTCAAAGTTTGTTTAATGATGGCATAAAATTTTGAAAAGGCCGAGGCGGCAATATTTTACTAGAATAACAAACGTTTTTTGTAACGTTTTCTTTCAAATGTTTCCATAGCACATTGCTAATGGCCTATCAGTCTAATGTTTTGATATCACGTGTATGATAGGGTAGAAAGATTAAAATGCTATTTAAATTTGGCAATAAAGTATCAATCATAACTCTAATTAAAATGATAGAATAAAAACATACTCGGAAAACATCAGGGTCCCTGTCAAAAAAGTAATCCTTCTTTTCCGGTCGGTAATGCTCCTCGAGGAATTTCCAGTTGGCTAATGGGCTGTTCGGTAAACGGAACAGCGTTGATCTGCAAGTATAAAATATCCGTGAACGTTACCATGGTAACATGAAAAGGAATCTATTAGTTCTTGACGAATATATATTATCATTTATCTCATTTAGATAAGAAAATTTAATTTTTACTACCATGCAGCAATGCAAACTAATTGTCAATTTTAAAAAGTACACCTAAAATACAAAGTTTTTGAAGAATAAAAATAAAAGCATTTCTGGTGCATAATGAGCCTTAACTCTGAAAGATAAATCTGAGTGAGTTTTCTTGGTTGAAACAAAGAATGTAGAAAAATATTAAAATTATTAGTTCAAAAGTTTACAATTGAACTCAAAGGCAATCTTGTTTTATTTTAGATCATAAAGTGCAATGGATTTTGCTTAAAACATATTTATATTACCTTGGATGTAATAAAGGTTTGGAGCTACATGTAATTAGAACCTTTCTCGTGTCTAATAACACCATAGAACTACTTAGTAACGTTGGCACATAGGGAAAAGGTGTCGAGACCCTAGCCAGACTCTGACCCACGATCCCCGAGTTGAAAAAAAAGATACCTCAACGTTTATTCACCACTGACTATAGTAAAAGTACTATGCTAGGTTGTGAACATGTCAATGCATTAGAATCGTGGCGGTGTGGCCGAGTTGTGACCGCAACGGACTAGTTTTCTAAGGACTGCTGACAGCGTGGGTTCAAACCCAGTCAGTGGCAAGCCGTTGTTTCCTTGAGCAAAAACTTTACCCTCATTGCTTAGTACAGGTTGGTTCCAGGAACGGATTCGAGAGTGTTCAATAAGCTCATAGCTTCCAACACAATCGAACTAAAATAAATTTTTATTTACTAATTCATTAGAACAGAACATGTAATACTTACTTTTTCTTTTATTTTAACATAGGGATATGAAATGTTCGTTGGAATTGTAGCATACAAGTTTTGATTTATATTTATAACAGCTGTGTCATGGTTCAGAGACGCTTGGATTTATAAGAAAATCGTTGACGCGATGGAGAAATATGACGTGGTCAATAACGTCACTTACATTAACGTATACTTACTTATACGTTTCAAACGGCACTCCACCGATATTGAACGTGAGCGTTTCTTTTGACGTTGCTACATTCACCATAACCCGACCTTTGGAGTCGACCTTTGCCCCTGGAATCATTGCAGACACCATTCCCGTCAGTCCGCCTTTTGCCTTCCCGCGCTTTTTATTCCGAAAGAAGGCGCCACTTCCATCGCCTCCTGAAATTAAACAATGGCTGCCATTAGCTCTTATGAAGTAAGGGCCATGGCAAAACGGATTGTGTTGTAATTATCTTCCTATAGCGATCCGTTTTTGAGATAGCTTTGAGAATACACGTCTTTTTCCCGCCAAAAAGCTTTTTTTTAAAAAATCTTTCTGATGTGAATTTGAGCTTATTTACTTTTCTTTTGCATTGACGATCCCTTTTTTCCGTAGACACAGCTTTTAAAGTCAGGTAAAATGCACAAATTACTAATTACAATGTATACATAAAAAATTATAAATAAGTTTTGCATAATATAAAATTTTACTATGTTGCATATTTGTACATGTAAGATAATAATAAACATGAACATTTAATCAAACAATTGGTCTGATTCTATTTATAAAGTAACTATAATTCACTTTGGCTTATTATATACTCCACGTGACAAGTGGGATAGCCCCAGTAGCTTAGAGTGCCATTCCGATCTTTGACAAGTCTATGATATCTTATGAATAATTGAGAACGAATAATTTACGGAAGCGTGTTCGTGACATGATTTTATTTTATAAATATTTTCTTTTCTTCACGAGAAAAAAACATTTTATGTGGAAATATGCAAGAGACATTACAAGGTTCATGATATTTAATTTGAATATTTTTTTATTAGACATTATTTATTTAGACTCGACTATGACTGATTAGAACAAGTATCTTGTCCGATTACTGGACCTAACGAGTACCGGTGTCATATAGTCGTGATCCATAGGGGTTCGATCCATGAATGGAGTGGCAGACACCACAAGGCTTCGGTACCGCTACCCTTATATGTCACTTGAAGTATCTTAAAACTGCCTTATATTAAAGAGACTCCACTGAGGTCTTTTTGATATGACGGAACATGAAATAATTTTTCGATATTAATGTTCTATTTGATGTAGGTCTAGACAAATAATAAGTGTGCAAAGTTTCAGATCATTCAGTTGCTCTGTGTGTGTTTTATTTTTCAGAATTTTTATTGTAATTGTGACAAAAGACCCAAAATTGAAAAAACGTTGCAACGCTTTTCACTCAAATCGGGCTAATAATAGCACAAAAATACGATTTTCAATTTAGCTTTGATTATATATTTTAATTATTTATTTAATTATTAATTTTGCATATCTTTCTGTTTTAAATGTCTAGTCGATCATATGTATTAAAAACTTAAAATTTTATTGGTTTATACTTTTTTGACCTCGGTGGAGTTCCTTTAACTAATCTGTTTAATGGGGCGTGTAAGACATGTCAGATGTTTGTTAAACAACAAAAAGTTACAACAGAAATTTTAAAATCGTAAAAATGAAGATGTTTTATCATTATTTATGATAGTAAAGTTTTCAGTGCGTGAAATGTCGAATAGAAAACTATAGATCAAAGCAAATGTTACAAAATTTATAAATTTAAAAGCGAAAAATAGTTTACAAAATTTTAAATAGGTAACTTATATTTGTACTAAAGTCATGTCTAAAACATGTTCCGCGTAATGATTTAGGTCGCGAAGAAAATGAAATACAACACAAATAAATATTTTTTTTCAAAGAATGGGTAAAATCCACATCCCCTTCCAGGAAAGTACAATAAACAATCCTGAAGAAAATACCAGTTTGCTATTTACCGATTAGAACAATCTATACAACCGGATGTGGTTATGATGGAAAAAAAGCAGACAACGAAATGAACCATTTTTAATTTGAGAGGAATAGGTCTACACTGGGCACAGTTTCCATAAATATTTCAATTATTTAAAAAAATCAGTCATTTGTTGCAAATAACATGCTATTCTTACATTGTTAATACTTTTACTTGAACATTTTCTCAAGGTCGATTTTCTTGAAATATCTTTGCTTATATGGAGGTATGCAGCCATGTAATGGCCATGAAAACGATTATGCGTACGCTTATAATAATTTGTAGATTTTATTGATACAATACAAAACAAAAAGTTATATTAAAAAAAAGTTTGAATATTAAAAAAATTACTGAATATGCCTATATTTATCTTATAATCATGCCACTGCTCCTAGTACATTGTGAGTCAATGTCTTATAGATATACAAATATATATTTCAAAAGAAATTAAACGATAGGTGGAAAACAGTAAACCTAATTACCAAACTTTCTCTCCGATTTTCTACCTTCATTGTGGATTCTGGTAGCAAGCATCTCGCTTTAAAATTTATATATGGCGTCCGATATATCAATTCCAATAACAACAAAACTATAATTCCTTATTTAACTAAATTTCAAATATATATATTGATAACTTGAAACTACGATACAGCGTCCGATGCGATTTTTTTTAACTCTCCAGAAAAAATAAATGTTGTTGCACTAGAACATCACTTTTTATACTATAAAATCAAACAGTCCGAGATAATTTGTCTGGATATTACATCATTATTGAAACGTCCCATCAAAATTATTCTTTATTTACAGTTGTAACCGAAAGTCGAACTGACCGAATTACGTTACTGTTCGTAATTTAGTGACTGTCATTTTAGTGTACAAAAAGCACTTGGTTTTCATCTTTTTCACGGTTCGGCTGTGTTCAGACTGATATTATCAATCCATTTAAATAAACTGACATCTTTTTATCTTTATTTTCCTACACTATATTCTTATCAACCATCGTGAAGTTGCTGAATGCATAAAATATAAGAAAAAACAAAAATAAAAAACAAAAAGGGAATTAAAATCTCTAATTTTTAAACATGACATTTTTACTTTTTTAGGGATCTACCTGAATGGAGACATATGTTTATGAATATATATAATACCATAAAGGTTGCTTATGCCTTAACATGCTTTGTTTTATTTTGGTACATTTCATCGTAAGATTAACTTTTTCTTTTATTTCCTTTTTTCGGTTCTTATTCCTTATACTTTTCTTCTTTTTTTCATACTATGAAATTATCGAGGTAAATCGTCTGTCTGTCTGTCTGTCTGTCTGTCTGTCTGTCTGTCTGTCTGTCTGTCACACAGATGGATGTCTTTAAGTTTATTCGTATATGTAAAATTTTGTCAATTCTTAATAGAAATCTTGTATGATTTTGCCATTTCTTACAATATACTGTTAATAGCCCACGAAAGAATTTTGCCACTTTGCTAAAATCAAAACTTAAATCATTATTCAGGTTACTTTAATACAGACGGACACCTGTATAATACATGTATCTAGAATCAAAACCAGTACTTATTTGTTCTCAACAGTGTTTTCTATTTAAAAAACCCTGTTCTAAAGTACCTATCACTTTTTGACCATAGATTATTAACGCAGCGAAAGAGGACGAATAACAAAAGATTAAAGCAACCAGCAAGATTATTACGGGAAAGTATGGACCACGCTCAGGCAGGACTCGAACTCGCACGGGGTTTGTGGACCAAATGCAGTTTCATCTGAGCTGCTAGGGAAGACAACCACGTGCTGACTGCGTTTTCTTTACTGAGTATGGAATTTATAGTTCACTGTTATTGATATACATTAATCCTTTATTTTTTTTAGTGTTTTAAATTCTCTATTGCACAATTTAAATAAATAAATAAATAAATAAATAAATAAATAAATAAATAAATAAATAAATAAATAAATAAATAAAATAAAAAAAAAAAAAAATGAATAATAAAAAAAAACTCGAGATGTATAAAGGCTATTTAATATAGTTGTTACAATAATTTTGCAACTCAATCGTGAAGAGAGCTTGTGATATACTTAGTAGCTTAGTTCAACACTAAAAAAAGTACCTGCACCAACAACAACAACAACTTTAACTTTTTATGAGCAACTTAATTAGAATCAGGGCAATTTGTACTTGCGTGAAAATTTAAGAAAAAAAAATGTTTGAGTCAAAAAGATCATGTGAAAGAATGCAAAAAGAATCTATCATAAAGATTTTAGAAATATCATACTTGTGTTCACCAAAATACTGACCGGCGATTCAGTCGAAATAACTTGTAGTGTTGGTAAACTATGTATATGTTAAAATTTATTAGTACGTATTCACAAAAATTGGTCAGGCGCGGCACAGCCGCGCGACCAATTTATTTTTCCAAATACGTTCTAATACATTTTAACCGGCTTAGTGTTATACACACAGTCGATTAACCAGACTGATTAACAGTTTACCGATTTAACATGCTGACCTCAATGATACACTTACAGTTTATCAACCTATATGGAACAAAAAATAATAAAACAACCCCAAACGTGAATGGAACAGATGTATATATCAGAGTAATTAATGACTTACATGGAATGACTATTAATACTTAACAACTCAGGATAAATAAAACTGTGTCCGAACTTGACCATTTGACTGTTAGAAAGTTACCGAAGTAAATAACCCAGAATGCAAAGCATTTGTGTGAATGAGGGCTGTGATATCATGGAGTTTTTGTTTGTTCATTTATAATTGGTATATCTGCATCATTTATGATCGGTATATCTGCATCATTTATAATTATTATATTTTCATCATTATAATTGGTATATCTGCCTCATTTATAATTGGTATATCTTCATCATTTATAATTGGTATATCTTCATAATTTATAATTGGTATATCTGCATCATTTATAATTGGTATATCTGCCTCGTTTATAATTGGTATATCTGCATCATTTATAATTTGTATATCTTCATCATTTATAATTGGTATATCTTCATAATTTATAATTGGTATATCTGCATCATTTATGATTGGTATATCTGCATCATTTATGATTGGTATATCTGCATCATTTATAATTGGTATATCTGCCTCGTTTATAATTGGTATATCTGCATCATTTATAATTTGTATATCT